>NW_019154129.1:6087131-6202766 GCF_002288905.1 Enhydra lutris kenyoni | reverse complement strand
GAATGTGTCTGTTGGCCATCTGGATGTCTTCTTTGCAGAAATGTCTGTTCATGTCTTCTACCCATTTCTTGATTGGATTCTTTGTTCTTTGGGTGTTGAGTTTGCTAAGTTCTTTATAGATTTTGGACACTAGCCCTTTATCTGATATGTCGTTTGCAAATATCTTCTCCCATTCTGTCAGTTGTCTTTTGGTTTTATTAACTGTTTCCTTTGCTGTGCAAAAGCTTTTGATCTTGATGAAATCCTAATAGTTCATTTTTTGTGCCAGGATAGTTCTATTGCTTTACCTGTACTAGGTCATTTAATGCATACAACAAATCACAAGGTAGGTGGACAATTATTACTTCCATTTTACAGATGATGGCAGAAACTGAGTCAGAGCCAGAACCAAAAACAAAAACCAGTAAATGGCAGAACCAGGATTTAAACCCAGACCTGTTTATTTATATTTTTTTCTATTTATTTTTTTCTTCTCACATCAGTTTAAGTTCATTTGAGTTCCCCATCTCTTTGGGCTACAATTTTAATCATTAGTGGGGGAGATGGGGGTTCCCTTCCAGGGGTTGTGCAAAGGTCCTGAGGTGTTCCCTTTCTGGGGTTAATCAACAGGTGATGTTGCCCTCTGGTAATATGTTGACTTCGATCATTGCTAAGATGCCCACTGACACCACAGCACAGACCTCCAAGTCTTCGGGCTTTGTGGCCTCTGTGTCAGGTCTGGGATATAGGAAAACTTCGTGAATGCTTTTTACCCATTGGGGGCCATTCCAAGGTTCCATTCCAGGCCCTTGAGGACCACAGGAAACAATAAAGTACTAGGGTTAAGATACTGGCTCTTGGAGCCAGATTGCTTGGACTTGAATCTTGGCTTTGTACTAGAAGTTAGAGACTTTGGGTGACTGTGAGAGTTACTTTACCACTTGTACCTCAGTTTCCCAACCTGTAGAATGGGAATAATAGTATCTACTTATAAGGTTATTTTAAGGATTAAATGAACACACACAGACACCCATTTGCATACATACATGTGTATGTATATATATATAAATTTTTTCATGAAAGTATCTGGTTCATAATAAATACTTTGAGTTACATTGCTGTAATGATTTTTATCAATCCACTTGAATTGTAGTCTGAAAGCAGACACACACTCCTTTCTTGTTCTACGGCTGTTACAGGAACGCCATATGGAATACTGCTCCTAGCTTCGCACATGCCCTTTTCCTGCTCCCCTCCCCTCCACTAGCATCTCCTCTCCTCCTCCAAACTAAATGAAAAAGTTTAGTTTTTTAAGGCTAACAAGAGCTGTAGACTTTCAGCTTTTGATTCTTATTCTTTGAGGACCAGGCGAAAATCTCAGAGGAAAGGAATTACAGTGTTTCAAGGGGGTGGCTAGGAGTAGAATAGGTAAAACAAGCTCACACACTCCATTTATCTTGCCTCAAGGGCCATGACGGAAAGGTACAGGACAAACAAAAAGGTAGAACACATTATCCTCGCAACAACTCCATGAAGCAGGTGTGTGATATTCCACCAGGAGTACAAGGCAGGAGGATCTAAACTAGGCTTCTGGGGGTGGGAGAGGCTGGGGGGGGGGTCAATTTAGGCACATAGACTCTTTGAAGTAACAAATCAACAACAACTAGAGAGTATAATTTTGAAAATGGCAAAGAAAACCCACCAACTAAACACACAAATATTTTCATCTCTCCATTCTTTCAGTCCCTACACATGGCCATGTTTTGACATGATTGTAATCATGGCATACAGACCATTTTGCATGGGATTTTTTTTTGTACTTAATGCATTATCATTGGCCTTTCCCCATGTTTCCATCTTCATCATTAGCATTTTCAACTACTACAAGAGATTCCTTGTTAAGTGAGCGATGATTTGCTCAGCTCTTCTGTAGTTGGGCTGCGGTGCTGTCCACTCCTTCGGTCTCATAAATAACGCTGCTGGGCAGCCTTTTCCAAAGAGCTCTTGACTTATGCTGAATCCAAAAGATACATTCACAGGGGCCCAGAGGTTGTGTGTTGAGAGGTGGTGTAGTAGGAAGACCATGGGACTGTGGGTCACACAGAACTGGGCTGAAATTCTGGCTCCATTTCCCTGTGGGACCTGTTCCCCAATTCAGTGTTTTTGACTGCGGATCAAGACTTACTACCTGCATCAATCAACTGTCTCAGTTAGCACAAAGGAAAAAAAAAAAAAAAGAAAGAAAGAAAAATGGAAGAGAGTACATTACCCATGGAATTGTTTTGTTAAACATCTCCTTAAATATACGCATGTGTATACTGGGTTGTGATCTAAAATGTATTTTTTTTTACTCTTGCAGGCAAAATGCCCTTTCAACCTTTCTGGGTCCCCTCTCCCCCATGTAGAAAGTGGGACAGTAATCTGAGCTTCCTATTACGATCAGGGGTTGGCACATCATCCATCCACCTTCATCTCTAACGCCACCACCCTAGCCCCAAACATAAGGCTTGCTGGGAAACTGACTGCAATGTCTCCCTAACCAGGTGCCCTTTCTCCACCCTGCCCCACTACAACTCATTCTGAACCCAGGACGAGTGACGGTCTTAAGAGCTAATTCAGATCGTCTCATTCCTCTGTTTAAATTCTTGCAATGGCTTCCCATTTCCTTATCCCACCAACCTCACCAGGCCCATAAGGTCCTCCATCCAGCTCTCCTACCTCCCCTCTCTCACCCTCCTTCTGGCTCCGTCAAGCCCTGAAGCAGGGCCTTTGCCCTTGGTGTTCCTTCTGGCACGCCGTTCCTGCGCATCTTCCCGCGCCCGTCTCCCAGCCATGGTCCAGTTCTCTGCTCAAAGATCGTCTTCTTAGGGGCGCCCTCCGGTACAGTCCATCTCCCCGGTTTCCACGCTTTGGTCCATTACCCTTTTTTATTTCCCTTCTCAGCTCCTGCTGCTCTCTGGAACGGTGTTGGCTCATTTCTCATGGCCTATTCACGGCCTCCCCAATAGAGCTGTGGACCCAGGAGGGCACAGAAACGTGCAGTTCGGTCCCGCCCAGGCTGAGCCCACCAGCCCCGCGAGGGTCTCGGTCCTGCCAGGACCCGGCCGCGCCGGCGCCCGTGTTTACCTTCCGGGTCGGGGGGCGGGTCCGTGGCGGCGGCGCTCCACTTCCGGGGCGGGGCGGGCGGGCGGGGCGGGGCGCTGTCTCCCGGCCTGTCTGGAGCCCGGCGGCGGCAGTGGCGGCAGTGGCGGCAGTGGCGGCAGCGCGGCGCAGGCACCGGCCCGGGAGCGGCACCATGAGCGGTGAGTGGCGGCTTTGCCGCTGTCACCCGGCCTGGCTGCCCCGGCTCCCGCCGCTCCAACTGCACACTCCGGCCCCCGAGTCGCGCTCGCTCGCAGACCCCGGTCGCGTCTCTCGCAGACCCCCAGACGCGCGGGAGCTGGCCCCCGGTCACCTGCACTTCTCTGGCGTCCCGAGTCCAGGCACTCCCAGTCCCCTGCGTCCTGTCCACCTCTTACCACCGGCTCCTGGACACCTGTCCGCAGACTCCCAGTCTCTCCCAGTCCTCTGACCCTCTCGCCGGATCACCAGTCTCCGCGTCCTCAGACCTCCCGGCTCTCAGTCCCTCTTAACTCAGGGACCCCCCCCCCCAGTCCCAGGTCCAGTTCCGGGCCCCCCAGCTCCGCCGTCATTCCCATTCCCATTTCCCAGGCCCCTGGTGTGCAGTCGCTCCAGCCTGCACACGGGTAGGGTGTCGTCTCTGCACACTCTGAGTTGGCTGACCCCTGAACCCCGTGTCCCCCGTGGCTCTCGGTCCCCAGAGGACGGTGGGTTCTCCAGCCTCTTTGTCTTCCCCGCCCCTCCCATTCCCTCGTGCCCTGTCCCCCGGTGCTTTGCTGTTCCAGTCCCCAGTGGTTCCCAGTTACGCTCTCAGTGTCCCTCTCTGGTCCTTGCTTCTTAACGTTTTGGTCCTTTTTTTCATACTCCCGCCCCTTTGAGTTCTTTTCCTAGCTCATTTGAGGTCTCCTTCGCCCGGTCCCGCACCCCTTCCCTCCTTGTTCCATACTGATCCCATCTGGGAACCATCGCGTGGCCCTTCCCGGCCCACCCTCCTCCCGCTCTCCGGGAGGGAGGGGTGTGGTCTTTGGTGGGGAGGCCGGGAGTGGGAGGGAGGTGGGTGTGGACAGCTTGTGCTCAGTGTTTCTGAAGTTTAGTCCCCAAACTTGGACGTGTATTCTCAGCTCTTCTCTGAAGCGATCTACGGGTGTTTTGGTGCTAAGTCATTCCTGGATGTTGTGTGTGTGTGCAGAGTGACTCCGGGAAGCCTCGCAGCCAGCCCTTACTGGGATCTGGATTTCCTTAGGAACACCCGCCTACCCTCACCCTGCCTGCTTTCCTCTTGCTGTGGAGTAGCCTCTGAAGAGTCCTTGCATCCAGCTCCCTTGGCCCTCGCCTTTCACTCAGGCGGTTATGGAGGTTGAGGAGGAGCGGGAGGGCAAGGCGAAGGGGCTGTGTCTCTCTTAATTTTTAACTTTTGAGTTATCTCCATGGATTTTTTTTTTTTTTTAATTTACAAGTCATGCGCCTTTTGTTTTGATGTTCAAAGAGCAAGTTTTGTGCACTTTTTGGTCCTAATGAGGGAGCTGGGAAGGGGGTTTCCTGGGAGATAGTCCAGCTTCTGTTGTCAGAGCAAATGATTTTTGGCCTAATTAAATTTCTGGTCCTTGAACATTAGTGATCCTGCAACAAAGAGGTAATGAGCTGGTTTCCACCCAGAAGGTCGTACAGCCTGGTTTAAGTGCAGGCCTGGAGCCAGACAGCCTGAGTTCAGATCCTGACTCTACTCTATAAAACTGTGTGATACGGAGTGAGTTACTTGACCATTCTGGAAATCCCAGCAAAGTGGGGGTAAATAGTCGTACCTGTCACCTAGGCTTATTGCAGTGCATAAATAACTTTATTTAGGTAAAGTTCTTGGTACTGTTTTACATGGTATGTACATAGGGACTTAGACCAGTTGCTGTTTCCTTAAGTACCCAGCTGGGGCTCAGGTGGGTTTGTTTTCTGACTTAGCTCTGGGACAAGGGTTGGGGCTAAGTATGCCTAGAAAATTCCTTGCTTTTATTTTTTAAAAATCATTTACATTCAATTAATTAGCATATAGTGAATTATTAGTTTCAGAAGTAGAGTTTAGTGATTGCATATCACACCCAATGCTCATTCTATGAAGTGACTTCTTTTTTTTTTTTTTAAAGATTTTGTTTATTTATTTGACAGACAGAGAGGCAGGCAGAGAGAGAAGGGGAAGCAGGCTCGCTGCTGAGCAGAGAGCCTGATGCGGGGTTCAACCCCAGGATCTTGCAACAAAGAGGTAATGAGCTGGTTTCCACCCAGAAGGTCCTACAGCCTGGTTTAAGTGCAGGCCTGGAGCCAGACAGCCTGAGTTCAGATCCTGACTCTACTGTATAAAACTGTGTGATATGGAGTGAGTTACTTGACCATTCTGGAAATCCCAAGGCAGAGGCTTTAACCCACTGAGCCACCCAAGCGCCCCTATGAAGTGCCTTCCTTAATGCCCATCACCCAGTTACCCCATCCCTCCACCCCCCACCTGCTTTGGCAACCCTCAGTTTATTTCCTATAGTTAAGAGTCTCCTAGGGAAAACCTTTTGCTTTTTCATATGACCAAGGAGACTCTGCCTCAAGCTCAGGGTTCTGGACCATTCTCCTGCCTTGATCTTAGGAAGTGAAATTGACAAGCCAAGGGAAATTGATCAACGCCTGCCTCCAGAACCAACTGGATACCAACAATAACAAAATATTAAAATTTGACTTAAAAAACCATTGTAAAAAAATCATTATGAAAGGAAACCAACAGATGGCTTTTTTAGGAAAAAGCGTTCAGGACGAAAGCCTTCTTTTGGAAAGTCTGTAATTGAGGCAGAAAAAGTGATTGCTGAGGACAGAAGGGAGGTCCAGGGTATTTTCAGTTTTTTCTTTCCCCCAGTTTTATTGAGAAGTAATTGACATGCATCATCGTGTAAGTTTCAGGTGAACAGCATGATTGACATATATTGTGAAATGATTCCCACAAAAGGCCCAGCTAACATCCTTCCTCTATGGATGCAATAAAAAGGAAAGAAGAAAGGAATGTAAGATTTTTTCTTTGTGATGAGACTGCTTAGGATTTATTCTCTTAACTCCTGTGTTAGTCATCATGTTGTATGTGACATTGCTAGTGCTTATTTATTTTATAACTTGGTAGTTTGTGCCTTTTAAACTTTTTCCTCCAATTACCACCTTCACGTGTCTTAATACAGTTGAAACAGGGTCTTCCCACCCTTGGGATTGATGATCAGCATACAATACAATAATGTTGCATGGAGGTATTTACTCTCTTTCCTCTGTTCTTTTTTTCAATAGAAAATTTCAAACATCTCCAAAGTGGAGAAAATAGTCTAGAGAGCATTTACCATCTCATGACTGTCCCCTATATAACTATCTTTCTTACCTCTGTCCCGAATTTATTTTTAAACAATTTTTTCTTTTTAGATTTCATTTATTTGACAGACAGATCACAAGTAGGTAGAGAGGCAGGCAGAGAGAGAGAAGGGGAAGCAGGCTCCCTGCAGAGCAGAGAGCCTGATGTAGGGCTCTGGGATCATGACCTGAGCTGAAGGCAGAGGCTTAACCCACTGAGCCATCCAGGTGCCCTCCAAGTTTATTTTGAAGCAAATCCTGGACATTGTATCCTTTCATCTATAAATATTTTAATATGTATCTTTAAAAGATAAGGACTCTTTTAAAAAAATAGCTCAATTTCATTATTATACTTCTCAGAAATTAGCAGTAATTCATTAATATCATCAGGTATTAAATGTTCAAATTTCCATAATTGCCTTATAATTTTATAGTGTGTTTTTTAGACTCAGGATCTAAATAAGGTTGAAACAATGCAAATTGGTTTGCTTTTTAGTCCTCTCTCTTTTTTAGTTTAATTTTTTTTTTTAAAGATTTTATTTATTTATTTGAGAGAGAGACAGTGAGAAAGAGCATGAGCGAGGAGAAGGTCAGAGGGAGAAGCAGACTCCCCATGCAGCTGGGAGCCCAATGTGGGACTCGATCCTGGGACCCCGGGATCATGACCTGAGCCGAAGGCAGTCGTCCAACCAATTGAGCCACCCAGGCGTCCCTAATTGTTATTTTTTAGTGTTTAGTATATTCACAGAGTTGTGCACACATCACCATAATCAGTTTTAGAACATTTTTGTTAGTCCAAAAAGAAACCCCTGTACCGGTTAGCAGTGGTTCCTCATTCTCCCTCCTCTTAGCCCCAGGCAATCACCAGTCTGCTCTATCTCGCATTTACCTGTTCGGAATATTTCATATAGATTGAATCATACAATACATAGCCTTTTGCATCTGGCTCTTTTCACTAAGTATTGTGCTTCTAAGCTTTATCGTACTGTAGCATGTAACTATAGTTCATTCCTTTTTTTTTGAATACCGTTTCACTGTATGAATATTCTATATTTTGTTTAACCATTGTTAATGGTTGATGGACATTTGACTTGTTTGCACTTTTTGGCTCTTCTGAATAATGCTGCTGGGAACATTCACGGACAAGTGTTTGTGTGGGCCTGTGTTTTTATTTCTCTCGGGTCCATATCTAAGAGTAGAATTGCTGGCTCTGTTTGAGGAACTGTCAGACAGTTTGCCAAAGGCTGCACCATATTCCATTCCCACCAGCGCTGTATGAAGTATGAAAGTTCTGGTTTCTTCACATCCTTGTCAACAGTCTTTTTGATTATAGCCATTCTAGTGGAATGGTGAGATGCTATCTTTTTGTGGTTTTGATTTGCATTTCCTTCATGATCAATGATGTTAAGAGTCTTTTCATGTGTTTATTGGCTGTGTTTAGCTTCTTTGGAGAAATGTTTGTTCAGATCCTTTGTCCATTTTTTTAATGGACATTTTAATGGTCCATTTTTATTTTAAAAATAAAGTTTTTATTTTTTCATTATGTTCAGTTAACCAACATATTACTTTAAAATTTTATTTATTTATTTAACATATAGTGTATTATTAGCCCCAGGGGTACAGGTCTGTAAATGGCCAGGTTCACACACTTCATAGCACTCACCATAGCACGTACCTTCCCCAATGTCCCTACCTTTGTCCATTTTTAAATTGGGTTTTTATTGTTGAGCTGTAAGAATTCTATTCTATGTAATTCCTGGATATAAGTCTCTTAGATCTATTACTTATAAAACTTTTCTCCCATTTTTTTTTTTTTTCTTTCTTGATTGTATCCTTTGAGGCACAAAGCATTTTTTTTTAAAGCTAATACATTTCCCTTTCATCTCTTTCTTTTTACCCCTTGGAGTTTTTGTTGAAGGAAACGTCCACCCTCGTTGTTGCAGGATAGATTTGTTTCTTTGTGGGATTTTGCTGACGGCATCCTTTTGGTGTGGTTTGACAGGTCTCTCAGTCTCTTGTATTTCCTATAAACTGGCAGTTAGCGTCTACTCTATTTTGTAGTTGAAAATGATTGAGTCATCAGAGGTCAGATGGTTTCAAGGCCAAGTGCATTAAGTGCAAATAATCAGGAAGTGGAATGCCTAGGTAATGCATATACAAGATAAATGAGTATCCTGAGGCCAGAAACAACTATGATGACCATTAACAGGGGAGACGGTGTGAATATGTGGTGTGATCACATGATGAAAAACCTCAAAGACGTTAAAAGGAATAAGATGGATTTATGCCCATCATTGTGGCTATATCTCAACATTAACCTTCTCTAAAAAGAAGCAGAGTGCAGAATTATACTAAAATATATACCTCGATGTACCTTCAAACATGCACATGAAACAATGTTTGTGTATTTGTACATGTTCATAGAAGTAAACAAATCATCTGCCGGAAGGATACTTGCTACACATGGGTGGTTGTCTTAGCAGTGATCCCCTTCATGATTTGTTTGTTTCTCTGTAAAGAATCCAGTAGGTAGGAATACTTGATTGCCAGCCTCTGTAAGCTAAGGAATTATGAATTTCAGGTAATGTTTTTGCTCTTACTTAGAAAGTAGAACTTGAAGGGCTTGAAAGTCATTATGATTCTCAAGCACTGTATTTCCTAAGACTTTAGATCTGAATGTCCTTGATGCTCACTTCCGTCAGTAATGAGTCTGTCAGGAATTTTTAAGTTAAAAATTTTTTTAACTTTAATTTTAAGTTAAAATTTTTAAGTTAAAAACCCTGAGAGGTCAGATAATCTGGTCAGATAAAACCCAGAGAGGTCAGATAATCTGTAGAACCGTCAAGCTCTAGAGGCCTGATAGATCAGGGTTGGGGACTTAGTGAGTAATTTATTGCTGTTTCTGGCCTGATGTTTGTGTACATTTTATTTTATTTTATTATATACAAATATAAATATATTTATAATATAATAATATTATATTATTATAATATAATACATATATAATACATATTATATATAAAATATATGATATATTATAAATACATTTATATTTATATATGCTTTATATATTATATATAAAATATATATTTAATGTATAAATATACATTTATTTAAATTTATTATTAAATTATTAAATCAAAATTATTAAAATATGTAAAATATATATTTAAAGATATATATTTAAAGATTTTATATGTAATATATAATATATATTTTATATATATATTTAAAGATTTTATTTGCTTATTTGGCAGAGAGAGATGCAGCGAGAGAGGAAACACAAGCAGGAGGAGTGAGGGAGGGAGAAGCAGACTTACCGCCGAGCAGGGAGCCCAATGCAGGGCTCAATCCCAGGACTCTGGGGTCATGACCTGAGCCAAAGGCAGACACTTAACAACTGAGCCACCCAGGCGCCCCGGTGTACATTTTAGCAGCTTTATCTTATTTTTCTGGAATGCTGAGAGTCATGGTTTTCTCTTTGGCATTGACTAGGTCCTTTCTAGCAGTAGCTTGTGTTTGGGATAAAGAATCAGCTGAAGCGAGAGAATGGAAAAAAGAATGTTTGTGGTTTTCATTCACAGCAGAAAAACTGATGATATCAACTTTTTTCCCCCTAATGAAGGCACTGGGTTGATCTGTTGTGGCAGATTGTAAGAAGTAAGTGTTCTACTGTCAGCAAATATTTGACCACGTCTATGCTAGTAAGTGGCAATGGACTGAATCTCATTCACATCACCTCTCCTGCTTTCTTGTTGTAACCAGTAAGAACTCAAGTTCTTAGAGCTCTTAAAATATGAAACCAAAATCCAAGATGTTATGGGCTTCTCTAAGTTTTGGCAATGTGGACATAACTCCAGATAAAGTCCTTCCATCCTGCCACCCTCTTGTCTATAGGCCGTGCATTCTCAGTGGGAGCAAAAATTGGTTATTGAGGAAGAAAGAAATTTTAATGTTGTATGTAAAGCCCAGGTATATGTGCAGTATGTAAACAGATATACAACATACTTGTGTTATTAAAATTTCATGGAGGGGATGAACGCAAAAATGTCCGAAAAGGATCCTGGGGGGGAAGATAATGAGCAAAAACGTTGAGAAACACTGGTGTGAGCTGACATCATGGTACCATTGCCATATAAACTTGTGTTTTGCTCTTACCCTTAGCATTTTGGGATAAAACTGCCACATTGCTATGTGGTCTTCATATTGATCACTTTTACAGACCCTGTAACCCATTATTAATCCATCATTGTTGCATGTAGTATAATTTTAAAACGATTTGTTTCTACTTGTGGAAACTTAGCTTATTTTCCTCCCTTCCCCCCCCTTTTTTTTTTTGGTTCCTATTAAAAGGAGTGATGCAGTGACATTTTTTTTTTCTTTTTGTTTGTTTGTTTAAGGTAGTTTTCCTTCCTTTAGATTGATAGGTCTTTAGGATGATTTCCCTGAAATAGCCGTAACATGACACTGTTGAGAGAGTTCTTGGTTGCTCTGGCTTTCAGAGTGTTTGTAGTAGGTTAAAAGGCTGCTAGCAGGAGTGAGAACTCAAGTGGTAGCAGAGCTGGCCAGAAGTTCAGGGTTCAACATTCAGCATTTACTGAATGACAGTTCGGTGCTTCTACTATCATTTAGCAGAGGGCTGTGCCGTCGGTGTCTGTTGAAGCACATCGAACGAATGCGCCAAAAAATATTTTGTTGGAGTGATGGGCGTGTTAGCCACGACTCTTCAGTTGCATGTGGCAGAGTGGGAGCTGGTTTCAGAACTATTGGAGTTTCAAGTTGCTTGTAATGGAAATGTCTGGGGGTAGGGCTGTCTTCAGGCTCAGTTGCATTCAGGTGCTTAGAGAGTCATGAGGTCTATGTTTCTGTCCAGTTTGAAAGTCTGTTTTCGTCTCCGTTGGCTTCATCCTCCAGCAGCCTCTTCTCCATGGAGGCAAGGTGGCTACCAGTAGCTCTTGGGGCTTATCCTACAATGTAGCAACCGCTGAGCCGAGGGTGGGCCTCTCTCCCAGTTGCTCCGGCAGAAGTCATGAGGCTGACTCACAGCAGTCTGGCAGGCTGTGTGGCCATCCTGGAACCCATCACTGTGGCTCTGGTTGGCCAGGTCTGGATGGCGAGCCCAAGGGTGGCATCGGATTGCTTGTTGTTTGGATAGAGGATGAACTGAAGGGGGAATGACTGTTGTCATTCTGAGTGGAGCCGTCAGGGGAGGCCTCCCAGGGGAGGTGAGATTGAGCAGAGACCTGAGGGAGGGGAGGGTGTATCCTGGGTTTTGCTACTGAACAGCTGCAAAGGGTAAGAATTGCCTCTCCCTCAGGTGGGAGAGGCTGTGGAACTGCAGTTTTGGGTGTGGGATGTAGCAGTTGGAAGCCTTCAGGGGGAGTGAGGACTCTTTCCCAGGTCCTGACTTCCTGTGCGCATCCCGGAGCCCTCCAGAGACCTGGTGATGCTGCTTGTCCTTCTTACCCCACCCTATTGGGCCCGGGCTCCCAGGCTTCCTACTCGGAGGGAACCTTGCCCACTGCATCTTATTTTTCCCTGCCTGTGCTGCATATTTTGGGATTTGCTCTTTCCTCCCCCATCTTAAAAAAAAAAAAAAAAAGCAAAAACCCCAAAATGACATTAGAGATTATTATGAAAACATGGGACATCCCTATAAATATACCTCCCTAGAACATTAAATATTTAGATTTTTAGGTATTCCACTTCTGTCTTTGCTCAGTGCATATGCATTTTACATAATTGCCTTGAGTCTACATCTGAATTAGTGTTTCCACTTACATTATAGCATTTATCCATGTGCCTTTCTGTCACAATTATTTAAAAAAGGGTGCATAATGTTTCACCAAATGGATATACCATTGTAGGAAGAGAAAGTAAATTCCATTTACAATGTCCTGGGATGGAATTTGGCAAACGTTTTCTGTAAAGACGCAGATAGTAAATAAGTTCTGCTTCGCGGGCCATCTGGTCTTCGTTCCGACCACTCATCCCTGTTGTAGCATAAAGGCAGCACAGGCAGTCCGTAAGTGAAAGGATGTAGTTATGTTCCAATGAAACTTTATTTAGGAGAACAAGCAGCAGTCGGATCTGGTTTGTTTGCTGACCCCCGTTTCAGAACACTACCGGAAAAGCCTGTGTGCCCATGATGCCGTGTTTCAGCAGTCATTGAGGTGTAGGGGAAAAAGTTTGGACTCCAACAGTCCTGGATTTAACTCCCCATGCAAGAGCCTAAGCGCGCTGTTGAGCTTCTCTGACTCTTAATTCCCTCATCAGAAAGCGGAAATGAAAGCAAGTGACGGACATATAGTCCTTACTCAGTGCCTGGAGGATGGAGGAACTGTGAAGTTGGGGCTTATTCCTTTTCTTATTTCCCCCCTTCCTCCCCTCTAGCTTAGTTTCCCAGGTGTCAGGAAGGTGTTTGGATATTCTGGTAGCTTTTTGTCTGCACTGCCATGTTGCCTTTCAGAACCCACCGCACTGGTGTGTTGTTAGCGGTGGTGTGTGCGTGTTTGCCCCTAGCTCTACCAGCATTAAATGTTCCTTGGTGAGTTGAATAGTTATATAAGGCTAACATGCGGCAGCTAATCTAGTAGGTTGATCATTCGCATTTCTCCAGCCTTGAGGGAAGACACACTTCTCCTTCAAAATGTTTGCACGGTGCTATTTTAGTATTTTTTCTAAGCAGAGATTGACCAGCTGTGCCAGCCACCTGTTTTGTGAATAAAGTCTTATTGGCACACAGGCACATCCATTCACGGACTATTGTTTATGGTGGTTCTCACTCTACAAGGGCAGAACTGAGTGACTGAGACGGAGACCTTACGGCTCGCAAAGCCTACGATATTTACCATTTGTTCTTTACAGAAAATGTTGGCCCAGTTCTGCTCCAGAGTAAATTCTTTGCCCATTGATGAATATGCTGTTGACTTAGTCTTTGATCCTAGACCTCATGAGGCCACTTGGATGGCCTGAGGCCATCTGTCTGCCTTGAAGCAGAGCCTGCCTCTTTCCATTGTGTGGCGGTGGACAGTCTTTCTTTTTTTTTTTTAAAGATTTTATTTATTTATTTGACAGAGAGAGATCACAAGTAGATGGAGAGGCAGGCAGAGAGAGAGAGAGAGGAGGAAGCAGGCTTCTTGCTGAGCAGAGAGCCCGATGTGGGACTCGATCCCAGGACCCTGAGATCATGACCTGAGCCGAAGGCAGCGGCTCAACCCACTGAGCCACCCAGGCGCCCCAGACAGTCTTTCTTTTTGTCCTGGCCCAGCTGTGAGCTTTAACCCCAGAGTACAGGGCACTAGCACCTTGACTTTGGGGAAGAGTGGGGTCCGTTTTATCTGTTCGGGTGCAAACGCTGAGCAGACAAAAATCACTGCTTCACTCAGCCCGTGACACGCACGCACGAGGCCGCTGCTGTGTCCTTGATCATTCTGGGCCTCTCCCTTTGGAGCAGCCTCTTGGGGAGCCCTGGAACCTAGCCCCAGAGCCTTGATTCAACGGTTGTTGAGCTTCTTCTGTGAGTCGGTGCTGTTAATGCTGGTCCACCCCGGAGAAGGCTCGCAATCTAGGATAGGCGTGAGCAGCGGGTTTATGATTCCCCATATGCTTTCTATAGGGATCATACTAGGGGAATGATGTGGCTGGAGGGTCACGGGAGCGCCCTATAGAGACCACCGTATTGTGCCCATGGCAGGAGGTTTTCTCACAGAAAGTGACAGTTGAGTCAGCCACTGGGAGGTTGGTTCATCTTAGTGGCCCTCTGCCATGTGGTCCCTGCCTGTAAGTTGGGCTGCCTGAAGTTAGCCTGGCCTTGTGGAGGTTGGCAGGCCTGGGCATTGGGGTAGAGTGTTGGGGTGCAGTTCCTGGGGCAAGTGATCAGTGTCTCCCGACCGCAGTTCCTTTAATTGTTAGCTGGTGCCGTCAGCACACCCATCTTAGGGGTGGATATAAAGGTTTCATGTGTGCCTCAGGACAGGAAACTTTTAGCAGATCTGGCCCCAGGTATGTCATACTTGGTTCACGCAGAGTCGGCTGAGACAGTGCTCTAAAAAGTATAAGTAGAAAGTATAAGTAGGTGCCAACGAGTTGACATGAACGTCCGAGTTTCTGGCTTCTCCTGAAAAACCACAAGATGGGACAACCGCTAGCTGGTGTGGCTGTGAGGTGTGATCCGCTGGAGCCCAGCAGCAGATTTCTAGAGAGACACCTGCCTTGGCCTCTCAGTCCCTCCCTCACCCTGCTTTTCTGTTCTCCGCCTGATCCTAGAGGTGTGGGGGTAGGGAGCGGGGGGATAGTCTGATCTCGGTCTTGCACATGCCCCTGGCCCATGCGAGGCCGCCCTTCCTGCCCACACCTCTTGCTTCTGCTTTGGAATAGTGGTGGATGTGGGGTGAGGGGACGGTGGAAGTTACATAACAGAGCAACAGCACTGAACTCACTGTGGGGCCGAGAGCGCCAAGCATCCTGTGCCTGCAGATGGGACTGAGCATGAATTCTAGCAGCGATCACAAGTTTTGTTTTGTTTTGTTTTTAAAAGATTTTATTTATTTATTTGACAGAGAGATCACAAGTAGGCAGAGAGGCAGGCAGAGAGAGGGGGAAGCAGGCTCCCTGTTGAGCAGAGAGCCCGATGCAGGGCTCGATCCCAGGACCCTGGGATCATGACCTGAGCCAAAGGCAGAGCCTTTAACCCACTGAGCCACCCAGGTGCCCCAGCAGCGATCACAAGTTGATGGTGTATCTGTCCCTTGTAAGGCGCCAGTGTGGGCCCCTGGTTCTAGGGTGAGGGAAGATGGGAACACGGTGGAGGTGTGGGTCTGTTTACGGTCTTCTGGGGACCCCAAACATGGAACTGTCTTACTACATAGTGGGTGGTCATAAAGTCTGCGGGCACAGACACTATTGTTTTATTTTGTAAAACCCCTGTCTCATTAATTCTGCTAGGGCAGTGGTCGGCAAACTATGGCCTGTAGGATGAATCCAGCCCAAGGCCAGTTTTTGTGAGCAGCAATGCTCATTCCTTAATGTATTGTCTGTGGGTGCTTTTGAGATCGGAGAGCAGAGTTGATTAGTTGGGACCCTATGACCTGAAAGGCCTAAACTATTTACCATCTGGCTCTTTACAGAAAACGTCTGCTGACCCTGGTCCTAGGGCACGTTGAAGGTAGAGGTTTGATTCAGTGAAAAACAGAAATACAGATCATCTGAGACAGCTCACTCTGCGCTTTGGACTTGGTAGAAACCCAGTGTTCACTACAGTTTTGCAGGGCGCATGGAGGAAACAAACCACACCATCATCGAGTGTATCATGTGTTTGTTACATAGTGTCAGTAAGCCATTTGCTGCCACCTGTGCTTCCAGATGCCATGGCCGCTTGCAGATGATCAGTCAGTGCAGGATGAAGGCGGTGGAGGCAGGAGGGCACCGGGCCAGAGCCCAGGGCGGCGGTCAGGGGAGCGGGGGCTCCCCCGGAGAGTCTGGCGGCTCCTGTGAAAGCAGAGCTGACCAGGGCAGCCAAGAAGTGGGGTTGCAGCGGGAAGGGCATGTGGGCGCCGACGTGGCTTTGAGTAAACTTGGGGGAGATATTACGACATCCTTGTGTGCTGTAAGAATTGCATAGATGAGAAGAAAAAAACGGATGGGGGGGCAGACTGGTGAGTGTCCTTGAGCAGACGAGAGGAGATGGGATTCGGAGCACCCGTGGAGGTTCAAGTTATCTCTGAGATCCTCAGTTTTATCATCTCCGAAATGGGATAATCACATGTACTTTAGGGCAGAATTCCCTAATTGCGGCACTGCTGACATTTTGGGCCAGATAATTCTCTGTTGTGGGGGCCCGTCCTGTGTACTCGTGGAGGCGTAGCAGCATCCCTGCCCGCACGCTCTCTAGGCGCCCTCCCAAGCTGTGCCAGAAGTATCTGCAGACATTGCCAAATGTCCGTGGTGGGGACAGAATCACCCTGGGGAGAATCACTTATCTGTACCCTCATAGGGCCCGTCGTGACTACACCTCCCTGAACTCCCCTTATTTGAGTGTGTCCGTTGTTTCCTCTTAGTAGCTCCTTGATCAGAAGTTAGGGACCTCTTAGCATCCCACTGCCTGGGTGTAATCAGAAATGCAGAAGAGAATTGAGCCTGGGGCCCGGGTGCTATCTGGAGTCCTCTTGTCTACCCCCCACGCCCCCAGGGCGAATCCTACCTACTTGTCCCTTCTGCTTGGAATGTGCTCTGGGCCAGTATCTGCCTGTGGCAGCCCTTCCCATAAACACATTTTTTAAAAATTGAAGTGAAATTAAATAACATAAAACCATTTATGTTTTTAATGCTATTAAAACCATGAATAATTGCTCAGTTATAGAATTAACAGTTAATAAAACAACCGTCTTAAAGTGAGCAATTCAGTGGCATTTAGTACATTCATAATGTCGTGGGGCCACCATCTCTGTCTAGTTCCAGAAGATTTTCATCCCCCCAGAGGGAGAGCCCTTTTCCATTAAGTAGTTGTGTTGTATCTGCATGGATTTACCTATTCTGGTCCTCATTTTTTAAAGCACAGCTCAAGTTCTCCCCTTTTCCAGCGAGCCTCCCTTGGCCTCAGAAGAAGGGCATCATGGTGTGGTGGAGGGAGCACTGGCCTAAGAGTCAGGCAGACCAGGGTCTTATCCTGTGACGTACCATTTGCTTTGTTGTGTGACCTTGGGCAGAATTCCTGGCACGCAGTGGCACCCAAAGAACATTGATTGCCCTTTCTTTCCTTCCTTGCACCTGCGTAGTGAGTGCATTGTAAGGATTAGCCTTCAACCGGAGAAACACCCGAGATTACACCCAGGCAGTGGGATGCTAAGAGGTCCCTAACTTCTGATCATGGGGCTACTAAGAGGAAACAATGGACACACTCAAATAAAGGGAGTGTGGCATGACTTCACTTCTGCCACTACAGAGAGAGGCAGGGAAATCCCACTGTGTAAGTGTATATGTGACCTTGATCAGGGGCCTAAGTGACCTCCGTGGGTGGCAGCCGCATTTACTTTGACCTCCAGGGTTGTTGCAAGGATTAGAGAAGGAATATACATAGAGTTCCTGGTACATCTTGCTTGTTTTCCCCTCCCTAGATGCTACGGACCCTTTTTCATGTATCCCACCCAGCGTAGTGAGCACAGGGGCCTGACTGGGGAGCTTCCTTGTGCTTTAGGGAGAAAGCCAGTTGAAAGCATGTCTTAGAACCAGAGATCTTACATCTCTGGGGTAGAGGGCTGCCAACCACAACAAGAATAATAATAAATAACACGTGAAAAGTGCGTGGTCTGAGCTAGGTACTGTTCCCAGTGCACAGTCCACATTCACTTATTTAACAGACCCAGGAGGTGCAGAGGGGGTCAGTAACTTGCCCACGGTCATGTAGCTGGTGGTGAGGGTTTGAATATGGGCTATCCCATTCTTAACCCCTGCTCCATCTCCCTAGGAGGACACTGAAGGCTGGATGTTTGTGGTAAAAAGGAACGTGTGGAGCTGAAGGATTCTAAACATGAAAGACAACGGGGATGCATGTGAGCGGGGTGATTAATTATTCACATGCACATGTGACTTCTGAGTTAGAGCCGCAGGGGATCACTGCATTTCTCTGATGGGTTTGTGGCCCCCTGGGGATGCTCCGGGGGGGGGGGGGGGGGGGGGGGGGGGGGGGCACTTTTACATTTTCTGCTTTCATTTTTAAAAAAAATATTTAATTTATTTATCTTGACAGACAGAGATCACAAGTAGGCGGAGGGGGGATGCGGGGCTCGATCCCAGGACTCTGGGATCATGACCCTGGGTTCATAAAACCGAAGGTGGCTTTAACCCACTGAGCCACCCAGGCGCCCCTCTGCTTTCATTTTGATGGTGATCTAACAAGAAATTCAAAAGAAGCCTGTTGTGGCACATGTGGTTAGTAGTGTGCACTGAGGGCTGCCTTTGGAAAAGGAAGAGGCCGGGAAGGCTGGGGCTTCCCTTCACAGAGAATTACCGAGAAATCATCCCTGAGCGGCAGTGGGGCTAGACTGGAGGTTTTTGCAAGGCTGGAGAGCCAGCAAGATTTAGCAGATGGCCGAGCCTAGAGCTAGTGGACTTGACACTGAATCTGTCCTTGGGTACTTCCCATGGGAATGGCCTTAGGTGCTCCACGCTGAGCCTCAATGCTCTGGTGAATGTGAGCCTCGTTTCCTACGTCAAGGGTTAAATGTCAGTCACTTCATGGCTTCCTCACTGTTGAGGCTCAGTAGGTAGGTGTTGCCTCCTGCTCCCCTCTGGTGGTTGCGCCATTTGAGACTGGGGGGTTCTTCCTGGCACTGGCAGGGGTGCTGTCGTGTCCCCTTGGTCACTGGAAGGAGGCAGGAAAGACCCTGGTAGCACAGATTGCTCTACCTGCCTGTCTGCACCGGGGCCCCATGTTCCAAACTGCGGAGCTAGGAGAGTGTGATCTCATGCAGAAACCAGTGCCCAGAGAAGGGAAGTGACTGTCCCTGTCACATGGCCAGCAAGCGGCTTTGCTGGGATGATAACTTATGATGCCTTGTGACTTCCCACTGGTCCTCCTTCCGCTGCTCCTCATGGCCATGGCCTCCCAGGCACCTATTGCCGGGCGCACATGCTCCCACGCCCACCTGTGCTCCTTGCACCTTCTGAGCCTCCCTTTTCTGAATGCCCAGTTAGGGCCAGGATGGCCACTGGTGCCTCTGCTGAGGTCAGGCATCCTTCTCACCTGTAGAGGGACTGCAGCCAGGGACGGTGAGTGGAGAGCTGAGGGCTGTGCAGCCTCGGATCATTCCTCTGTAGTGAACAGGCTTTTCTTCCCACCACAAGAGAGGCTTTGCCAGGTGAGGCAGGGGAGGCTGCTGACATCTCATCTAGAAAGAGCAGTAGATCAAGATACTGTAGACAAGATCAGGGATCATCTTGCGTATCAGGAAGGGTGGGGTGCAGAATCCTGCTGTGAGAGGGTACATCAGGAACCAGCAGCTTCAGCAGCATCCTGGAACTAGTGAGAAATACCTAGCCCCAGGCCCCACCCAGACCGCTGAATCAGAACCTGTCTTTAACAAGAGCCCAAGAGATTTCATGTAAATGTGAAAATTTGAGAATCACTGCACTAAAATTGATCAGTACCGAGATGATGGAGATTTTTCCTTTCTTTTTTTTTTAATGTTTAAAATGTTTTTATTTACTTATTTGAGAGAGTGAAAGAGGAAGAGCGAGAGAGCACACAATCGGGGGGAGCCACATAGGGAGAGGGAGAAGCAGGGAGCCTGATGCGGGACTCAATTCGAAGGTAGACGCTTAACCGACTGAGCCACCCGGGCGCCCTGAGATTTTTATTTTCATTGTACTTGTTTCCCTGATTTATAGTTATTTTTTTACATGAATTACTTTTTTATTGTGGTAAAATACACATAATGAAATTCTCTGTCTTAAGCACCTTAGGCGCATAATACATTCACACTGTTGTGTGGCCAACACTGCCGCCCATCCCCTTGACTCCATCCTGTAAAACTGAAACTCTGTCCCCATTAACACTAACTCCCCATCCTCCCTCTCTCCTGTCGCCTGAAAACACCATCATAATTTCTGTCTCTGATTTTGACTACTTCTTACAAGTAGAATCATGTATTATTTCTCTCTCTGGGCACTGGCTTATTTCACTTAGCCTAATGTCCTCAAGGCTTATGCATGCAGCATTGTGCAGAATTTCCTTCCTTTTGAAGGCTGAATAATAATGGTGCATCGTATGGACAGACCCCATTTTGCTTTTCCGTCTGTCAATCGACACTTGGGTTGCTTTCACGTCTCAGCTACTGTCAATGATGCTGCTGTAAACATGGGCATACAGTATCTCTTTGAGACCCCGTTTTCAATTCTTTTGGGTGTCTGCTCACATCTGGAATCATTGGGTCATATAATAATTCTACCACATAAATGACTTCTATGATATAAAAAAATAGCAAAGCATCTCAGGGTGGAAAATCTTGTCAAGTTTCCAGCTGGCATTGCCCAAGGGCAGGTAGCGTTGTTGGATGTAGTGCTTGGAAGAAGGAAGAAAGCAAGCCTCACTTGCTCATCCTGGTGTTAGAGAGAGAAGAGCAGAAGCTAAACCTGCTGAACCAAAAAGTAGGACGTACTGATAGTCATGGGCATCAGGAGAGGTTTGGGGGGGTTTGGGCATGGTTGGGGGGGTCTCCAACCATCCTGAATGACACTCCAGTGTGGCCTTTCTCAAAACCCCTTTCTCAAAACCCCTCCAGAGAAAAATAGCAATGACAGCGTTCGGAAAGTCAGTTGTTATCACTGTGTGTCTGTGGCGTGTCTACACCCTGGTTTCATCTGTGCGCCTGGAGCGAGGCAAGAGCCTTGTGTGGTGGCCCCCACACAGACTTTCAAGGGGCACCGTCTTGAGTAAGGATCACAGTTCCACCAGTGAATATTCAGATTAGAACAAAACCTGTTATTTTGGTTCACGAGGCCCTTTGTGACTGGCCCCTGCCTGCCTGTCTAATCTTTCCTTCCTCATTTTTGCTTTTTGCTCAAGTCACAGCAGACTTAATTCTGGTCCTGGGAGACCAGAAGCCAAGCTTGTTCCTGCCTCTGGGCATCCGCCCTGGCTCACTGCTCTGCCTGGAAAGCTGGGCTCCATGCCTTTCGGGGGTTGCTCCTTCTCTTTATAGAGGACTCGGCTCACATGTCACCTGTGTGGAGAGGCCTTCCATCACTGCCCTGGTGAGTGGGGCCCTCTTCCTTCCTCCCTGTCTCATCACCCCGTTTGGTTTTTCTTCTTGGTATGACTCTGACATCATCTCAGTTTAGGTGACTCAGGTGTGATTTTTGCTCCTTGGGAGGCTGGTTCTTCTGTACCACTTCGCTCCCATGTCCCCAGCACTCAGCACATTGCCTGGTACACAGTAGAAGTCAAACAAATACCCAGTGGGTCAGTGCACACGCTTGCCATCGTCTCCGGGCTTCAGGTTCCCATCTGCAGTGTGGGGATCCTAATACTTCGCTTGTACGGGGACTGTAGAAATGACACGACGTGATGCTGGCAGAGCGCTCAGGGCCTGGCAGGACGTGCTCAACATGTGGCCACTGTTGTGCTCAACTGAGTGGCCCTGACATAACTCGGATGAATCGCTCACCACCTCTGCGGTGAGGCCCTGCTGGGACTCCCCGGCGCAGCCCACGGTAAATTGTCCAAGCGAGAAGCAGCTTGCTGGCACTTCGGGGCCTGTGGTGTGGGGCGTCTGCTCTTGTGCTCCTGAATTGAGTCTCCTTGGAAGTGACTGTGTTCTCTGTCCGGAGCCGTGTCTCTGTGGACTGGAGTCCCCGGGCCTCCTGTTGGCCCTCAGGTGTAGCTGTAGAGTGCTCTGCTTGTGCTCTGAAGTGTCCCTGCCTCACACCGTTTCAAATGGAAGCTCGGCGCATGCCACGTGTATCGACTAGGAATGCTTTTGGTCTCAAGTAACAGCCCGGCGTCCAGTGGTCTGAGCAAACAGGGTTGTTTGCTCTGTGAGAGGCGGGAGGATTCTAGTATTGGCTCAGCAGTGAAGTGGCGTGTCTCTGCAGTTCTCTTGGCCTTCCCCGGGGGCTGTTGCTCACGGCTGCACGGTACTGCTCTGGCCACCCCCCCGCCACCCCAATCACAGTTATGATGAAGGTGTGAGGGATGGAAGGAGGAATGAAACCATTAGCGTGTTTTTTTTTTTTTAAACTCAGGAAGGCATGGTTTTCCCCGAGCCCTCCCAGTGCCCTTCCGCCTACATCTCGTCAGCTAGAACTTCTTAAGGTCAGCCTTCTAATAGAGGAGTAATTAGGCCTTTCAGCTTGTACTGTGGGAGGTGGCATGGGGAAAGGATGTCGGAGTTGACAGCGAGGTCAGCCGAAGGGCAGTGCCTGGCATGCTAGGGAACCGGCCTGGTAAGGCAGACTGCTGGTTCTCAGCTGGGGGCAGTTTTGTCCCCCAGAGGACAGTTGTGCAGTATCCGGAGACATTTTTGTAGCCACAGCCATGGGGTGCGTGTGTGTGTCTGTGTGTGTGCGCGCGCGTGCACGTGTGTGTTTTGCTAATGGTCTGGTGGGTAGAGGCCAGGGATGCTGTAGGCTTCCTGCACTTCACGGGGCAGCCCCCACCACAGAGAGTGATCTGGCCCAAACGTCAGTGGCGCCAAGGTTGAGAAACCCTGAGTTAGACCTTTCTGGACACAGTTTTCAGATGTGGGGGACATTCATTGAGCTGCTTTCCTGTGATGTAGCGAGAGGCAGATGGCCAAACCTCACTGTAATGGTGTGGATTTTTGGTGCCTTCATTACAGAGGAGGCTGATGCCAGTTGGGGACAGTGGCAGGAAGTCTTGGCAGAAGGCTTATGTCAAACAGAACTAATGAAGCCTCATTGCATTTTAGGATCACAGAACAATGACCTGAAAAGACAGTTTCTGCTGGAGCGTCTGCTGGATGCGGTGAAACAGGTAAGAGGAAAGCTCCCCTTTGACTTTGAGGTCCAGTAACAGTTTCAGGCAGTGCATGTCCAAGTCCTTTCTGCCCTTCCCTGTATGCATGGACCTACTTCCACTTTTCTTCTGGGAGCTGCGAGGCTCGGAGTGTCCCCCATGGCACGATGGAGCAGGGAGGGCAGTCGGAAGTAGTGACAGAGGATTGCCCTGTGTCCTGACTTTCTAATGCCTTTGGAGGACTCTGTCCTTCGTGATGTCCCTTTAAGAAGGGCACGGATGTCAGTTTCAGAGTCTCACACAGTTGTGTTTCAGGGCGACTCTTCCGGGTGCTGAGGTGGTGGCTAGAGTTAGTGCCCCGTGGGCACAAGAACAGAGACGCGCAGGAGGAAGGAAGCCATGCCCGGGGGCGCGTGGGTCCTCCAGGTGGGCTCCGCTCCGATTGCTTGACGTGATTTTTGACACTGGCTTTTGGCTGGGTGTGGAAGCAAGCTGGGACACGAGGCTGACTTCGGTGTGCTCGCCTGCGTGTGCCAGACACGCGTCGTTAACTGCACCCGCGTAAGTCCCATGCCAGGCTCTCTGCTAAGCGCTTGCCCTCTAATCCTTCCAACCGCCCTGTGAGATGGTTCCTGCAGTTCTTCCCAGTTTGTGGACGAAGCGGCTGAAGCTCGGAAGGAGCCAACCATTAGCTTAAGGAGTTGGAGGCGATAAGTAGCAGAGCTGGGATCCGGCGCTGGGAATTCTAGGTTGCCCACGTCTTGGAGGGCGTGGCTGACAGTGCTGTGTGTGCGGTCAGCACACAGGGAGGTCAATACTTGTGTAGAAATGCGTGTCAAGCATTGACGTGAACTCCGAGAACTTGGTGTCTCCCGGGCCTCTAGGCGTCCTGGTGTGGCATGTGCTGGAAAGGACACAGGCTCTGGTGAAGCCAGAGCCGAGTGCCAGCTTCATCTCAAGGCTGTGTGTCCTGGGCCCGCTCCTCCAGCCTCTCTGGTCATCCCCTTTCTCTGTCATCGGGTCGCTGCTCTCCAGAGGGCTGCTGAGGGGATTGCATTTGTTCAAGGAGCTAAAGGGCCCAGCAGTTAAGTACAGAACCCACGTGAATTTCTTCGCCCCAGAAGCGGGAAATGGAGTAAGAAGATGAAGAGGCAAGTGGAACCGCTTCGAATGCAGCCATTAGACCGGCGCGCATTGGAGCCTATGCCTGGAGCTGCTGCTGTTATCATTGTTGTTGTTAGGATTTGGGGAGATGAAAGTGTTGTACACAGACCTTTTAGAAGCCAGTCTGCCTGAGGAATAACTGAGGCATACAATAAAATACACTGAAGTGTGCAGTTCCATGAGTTTTGACATAGGTATCATTTAAAATCATTCATTCATTCACTCATTCATTCATTCTTTGGAGAATAAGTTCTGGAATCTTGCGAGCCTGCCGCCCGCAGGGGAGATGCCACACCTTTAAAAACCAGTGGTGGCTACTGCTGATGGTGACACAGTATTGCGCATTGAATGGTGTATAACTAAAAATGGTTAAAATGGTGAGTTTCATGTTACCTGTTTTTTTTTTTTTTTTTACCACAATTAAAGAAGAAACAATGGTTTGCTTTTATCTGTACCCACCCTGGGTGAACTGTCATTCGGCTCAATTGGATGACATGGTTGAAGCTTGAATCATGCTGCCCTAATTTTATACGCAGTCATAACAACTTTGGGGCCCTTTCCAAAGGCACCCATCATCGCAGATTTGTGTAAGTTTTAATTGTCCCTTTGGGAGCTCTCTGTTCAGCCAGCTGCTGACGTACAGAAGAAGCTTCCTAGATAATTCGCAGAAGGCTGTGTGCTTTTGTTTTCCTCTTGGTGTTGTTTTCCTGCAAGGCTCCCCTCTGTACGTGTGGGAGATTAAGGGCTTCCTGTAAGCAGTGGCTAGAAGGCTGGGTGGTCAACCATCTCACGTCTTGGCTTGACACCCAGGGCACCTGGGGTTTCTGGCCCTGTGTGTCTCAGGATCCTGAAAGCCTGTATGGGCTGTGTGTAATGTCTCAGTGTCCCGTCCCAACTGCTGATCTCAGTGGCTTCTTTTTCCATGCAGTGCCAGATCCGCTTTGGAGGGAGAAAGGAGATCGCCTCGGATTCTGACAGCAGGTAAACATGTCCCTTCTAAAACCATTTACTGTCAAGACCAAATGGCGGCCAGGCATGACTAGCTTCTGCGTTCTGCCTCTGCAGCCGAGCGGTGTGGTGATTCAGTTTGGGGGATCTGTACACCCATGCTGGGATTACCTGTCTGGAGTGTTTGCAGCTTCCGGTGATACTCCCTCCCTCGAGCAGTCCATTCTGAGGGAATTACCTGAAATACCTTTCTGCATAAAGTTATTTTCAGGGTAATTGATCACGTGGCAACTCTGAAATCTAAATGCTCAGCAGGTGGGAGGTGGTTAATAAAGTGTAGTGTGTCAGTAGGACGGGATGTTAAGTAGCCATTAACACTGATGTCCCGGGGTGCCTGGGGGGCTCAGTCCTTCAGCGTCTGCCTTTGGCTCTGGTCATGATCCCAGGGTTCTGGGATCGAGCCCCGCATGGGGCTCCCTGCTCAGCGGGGAGCCTGCTTCTCCCTCTCCCACTCCCCCTGCTTGTGTTCCCTCTCTCGCTGTGTCTCTCTCTGTCAGATAAATAAATAAAATCTTAAAAATAAATAAATAAATAAATAAATAAATAAAATTTACATCCATACAGCATTTGTTTTTTTAAATTTTTTAAATTTTTTAATTTTTATTTTTTTAATTTTTTTAATTTTTAAAAATTTTTTTAATTTTTATTTTTTATTTATTTTATTTTTTTATTATTATTTTTTATTTTTTTATTTTTAAATTTTTTTATTTTTTTAAATTTTTAAATTTTTTTATTTTTAATTTTTTTTATTCTTTTATTTTTTTATTTTGTTATTTTTTATTATTTTTTTTATTTTATTTTTTTATTTTTTTTTAATATACAGCATTTGTTTTAAGCAGAGAAATGCATATGTGGTAATTTACAAATTATGTATGTAGTTAAAATGCAAAGAGTAAGGTACAAAGTTCTGTGGATGCAGAGTGATGCCTGCGATGTTAAACCACACTCGGGTGAAGCACCCACTGGAGTGGGAACAGAGGTAATCCTGGGGTTGAGAATATTAGGAATCCTTCTACTTTTTGATATTTTTCATATTTTTTACTGCGATCATGTGTTTCTTTTATAATTAACAAAGAAAAAAGTCCTGAAAATTGCCATTGACCTTCATGACCCAGGAAGGGCTGATGTAATTGCGTGAGCTTCTCACATTGACTGGGAGGAGCCGGAAATGTTTTGGCAAAGGTAAGAGACACACGGGCGTTTGCTCTGTGAAGTCATTCGGGCCTGATTCATGGCGGCAGGAGGAGCATTCCCGAAAAGGAAGGGAAGGAAGGGAACTCACTTGCTCAGCATCTGGCTCATCCTGGAGCCTGGCCACGGCCCCCACCCTGCCCAGCAGAGCCAGTCCCCTGTCTGTCCTTTCAGACCCGAGTCTGCCGTACTTGACCAGCCTCGAGCAAAGCCCGGAGTGCTACATGTTAGTATAGGCTGCCGGGACTGTTTGAACTGGTGCAGACTTAAAATTCTACCCCTCCTTTATTCTCTTTTTTCCTCTACTTCTTCTCCCTAACACTTAGCACCAACAGCAGACTGTTAGGCTTTTTTATTTTGTTGATTTCTGCCTCTCTGTGTCATAATGTCAGCTCTGTGCGGGCAGGGATGTTTGCTGACTTATTCGCGGCGGTACCCCCAGTGTCTGGAAGCATGGAGAAGGTGCTCAGGAAAGACTCACTGTCCCGGTGAGCGTGAGCATTGCTTCGTGCCGTGGTCAGGTGTTTAAATATCTGTGCCACCAGGAGGTTTGAGCCCTGAGGGCAGAGGGGCGCCTCCTTTGGTGTGTAACTCTCAGCGTTTTGCATGGACATTTCATGCCCGTCACACGTTCGCTTCTCAGCACATGCTTGTGGCGTCAGATCTCGAGTCCATTTATTGCATCAGTTTCTCCTGAGGCTCCACTCTGGGGCCCGGCCCCGGTCAGCACAGGGGTCGTGGTTTGGGGATGCAAGGTCCCCCTGCATCAGAACCATCTGGGAGGCTTACTAAACAATAATGCAGCGCTCCATCCCGTCCAAGACCGCTGCGTGTACGCGCACGAGTGTGTGAGCGTGTGCGCGTGTGCCTCCGTGTGGATGTGTGTGGGTATGTGGATTCAGGACTTCTTCCTCACTTTTTTTTCCCATGATTGTCCAGTTCTCTAAGTTCAATACTTAGAGAATCCATCTCTAAGTGTTAGATTAATGTGTTCTTATATAATGGAATTTACTACTAATATTTTTATTGGGTGCAGCGTTATGTTTTATAGTAGAAGTTAAAAAGTTAATTTCGTCAATGAGAGTTGTAGTTCAAGGCTAAAAGGAGTATGCTGCTTTATATTAATAGTAACAGCTATGGCTTCTTCTGGCTACTCTGGATTCATGTTGATGCCTCGCCTTTGGGACAGCACCAGGAGGAGTGGTGGTGTTATTCCTTTTTTACAGATCAGGAAAGAGACACAGAAAGGTAGGCTAATCCAGCTTCTGTGGGGCATCTGAGAAAGTTAGACCTGCAAGTGGGACCCCAGTTCCTAGGGCTCCAGAGTCTGTTCTCCCCATGTTACAGCACATTTAAGTGATTTTGTTCATTTTGAAGCTGGGTTTAAAAAAATCAATTCTTCCCCTCACCTTGAGGATTCCTTCTCACTAACAGTCTTGGTCTTATCTTTGAAATGTGTTTGGGGAAAGGTGGCGCGACCTTCATGTAGGAAAGGCCACATCACTTTCCTTATCCTGTGGGATAGCTCAACCTCAAGAGGGAAAGTCTGTGAACATTTGTTGTGGGCACTGAAAAGATAGTTGAGTCCCCTTTCTTCTCCACCGCTGACAAACGTCCTGGCCCCACAAGTGATCTCAAATGGATTCTCTTCTCTCCAGCTCCCCTGCTGTTACCTTGTTCCAGTCACCACATCTCCCACAGGGCGGCTGCCAGAGACGGACTCCCTCTTTTCCTTCTTGTCCTGCTTCCTCTGCACAGAGAGTCTTCTGCAGAATGTATGAACCTTCCTGTCACACCCGCCCCCACCCCCCCAGAGGAGAGCCTTCCCCAGCTTCTCTTTGCTCTCTGGAAAAAGACTCACATCCCGAACACAGTCTCGCTCTTTGCTCCAGCTACCCTGGCCTGGCCTTTTCTATTTTTGTCTTGTTTTATTTGTTTTTAAAGCCTTTTAATAATTGTTAGGGAAATCTTCAGATCCCTGACACCAGTTCTCCATCCCCAACCCAAGTTCTGGTCATTTGGATCTTTTTTCCTTGCTCTATACCATGGCTCAGGAAATATTTATATTTGTCCTTGGTCATTCTTGACTGTGCTCTAAAACCCCTGGAATTCCCAAAGTGATAAGAGCCATAAAGGTGTCTTTTGATGTGACTTTTAGAAACCTACTTTTAGAAAGTCCCAAAGGTTGGGGGCCGGTTGCCAGGAGAACCAACACTGGGATCAGAGGGTTGGAACTTTCTTTCCCAGCACCCCCACCACTGGGGAGAGGAGGAAGGTTGGAGATGGAGTTCAGTTGCCAAAGGCCAATGATTTAATCGATCCTGCTTACGTAATGAAGGCTCCATAAAACCCCAAAAGGATGGGGCTCAGAGAGCTTCCGGGTTGGTGAGCATGTGGAGGCACGGGGAGAGGTGTTCCTGGGGAGGGCATGGAGGCTCCACGTTCTTTCCCCTTACCTGGCCCTACGCATCTCTTCCACGTGCCTGTTTCTGAGTTACATCCTTTTTATAATATACCAGTAATCTAGTAAGTACAATCCTTCTTTGAGGTCTGTGAGCCACTCGGGCAAATTAACCCACAGAGGAAGTTGTGGGAATCTTCAAGATACATAGCCAGTTGGTCAGAAATACAGGTGATAACCTGGGCTTGCGACCAGCATCTGAAGTAGGGGGATGTGTGTCGTCTTGTAGAGCTGAGATCTTCACCTGTGGGATCTGATGCTGTCTCCGGGTAGACGGTGTCAGGATTGAGGTGAGTTGTAGGACACCCAGCTGATATCAGAGAACTGCTTGGTGGCGTGGGGGAAAACCCACACATTTGAGAAGGTGATCAGAATCACATCTACCCTGCCAGTTGGGAGGATTAAGTCAGATACTGTGTGTCAAAGTGCCAGCCAGGTGGGTGTTAATTTCACTCCACGGGGAAGGAAGTCTGGTGGGGACAGTCATCACTCAGCTGTGACTCCTGCCCATGCTGCCTGGTGATGGGGTGAGCAGTCTGCAAATAGAAGGGAGGCTCAAATGTGAGTCAGTGAGCCTTATCGACGTTCTCTTTTGCTCTCAGGGAACAAGCGAAGATGGGAGATTTCTTTCCATGTAACTCTGGGTATAGTTCTCAGCCCCATTTGGAAGATGGAGCTCCTTAGTTTTGTCTTTTCCTGCATCGTTCTCCTGCAGGAAGCTAAGAACCAGTGTCTGCTGAGACATAATGGGTAATTGCAAGGGATTTTTTTCTTAAAAGGCCAAGTGTTGTCTTTGAATGCCCTTTTAAATTTACTGTCCTGGGCAAAGTTCTGTGCATGACTGGGACTGGCGGCCAATGGTCACAGCTAAATTCCTGCTGGTTGAATGAACATCAGTAGGAACCCTTGAAGGGATGGTCACAGCTGTTTCTGCCAAGGCTCTTTGGAAACAGGCAAAAGAAATCCACTCCAGTTAAGGAAGTTGTGAGCTTACAGAGTTGAGGCCGGCCGGGTTTGGAAACAGGAAAGAGCCAAGACAGCTTTGGAAGGAGCCGCCTAAGTTGGAAAACGGGGGCCCAGAAATGGTCTTCTGGCAGGAATGGTAAAAGTTCTGCTGCTGAAGTGACTCTCATTCTGCTCAAGATTGACTTTCTGGGGAGGAAACACCTGCTTGGTTGGTCTCAGGTCACATGACCCCCTCCCCACTGCCAGCAGGAGGATTTCCCTCCTGGCCACCAGCAGGAGGAGTTGGTGAAGGAGCTTCTTGGGACCCCACTGGCTTGCCCAGTGTAAGATGTCTACTTGGAGGGCGCCTGGGTGGCTCAGTGGGTTAAGCCTTTGCCTTCGGCTCAGGTCATGATCTCAGGTTCCTGGGATCGAGCCCCACATCTGCTCAGCCCTCTCTCTCTGCCTAGCTCTCTACCTCCTTGTGATCTCTCTCTCTCTCTCTGTCTAATATATACATAAAAAAATCTTTAAAAGAAAAAGTTGTCTACTTGGGTTCACCATCTCAGGACAGGATCCACTGAGGAAGAATTAAACCTTCAAATGAAATCTGGGTGCTGTGATGAAGGTGGCTATTATGAACATGGGCTGCCCATAGTGCGCAAGAGCTGTCCCCTATTGCTACTGCTTTGTAGTGACAGTCTTTCTTGTGACAGTACTGTGTGGTCTAAAAATGTTCATGTCTCAAAAAAAAAAGATGTTCATGTCTCACTTGATCCTTGCAATGACCCTGTAGACAAGCAGGAGCGGGGATGATTTCCCTACTTTTACCAGTGTAGAAACTTGGAGGCCGGTCATTTATGCAGCATTAACTTAGTTTCTAGTACACACTGGCGCTTCAGGCACAGACTTTGCTTGGGCGGGTCACGTGGTTTGTGGGTCACATAGTTTGTGGGTCGTGGAGCGGGACTGGAGGCAGACTTTGTTTCTTGCTGCGGTGCTCATTCTCTGACACTACACCCCCTCCTGGTTTTCTAACACACAGTTTCCCTAAATGAGAGATTGGTTTCACTGCACGTGTAACATGATTTTAAGCGTTAAATGTCATGGTGTTAGATTCCTTTCAGTTGCCTAGTGGCTCAGTGGTTTGCCTTTTCTTTTTCAGTCTCGAACTTGGTGGTGAGACTTGGTTTGCTATTATCGTGAGGTTGAATTAAATGAAATTGCTCATATTTGATCCTTCTGACCTACAAAAACGACACTACCCTCCATTTCAAAGTAGTGTGTCTCCAGCAACCCCCTGCTCCCCTTTAAACAGAGGCTTCAGGCTCAGTCTTCCTCTGGCAGAGGGGCAGAGACAGAATTTAATACTTTAATTGCATTTATATTTACTCTGTGTTTACCCATGATGCTGGCTTTCCATGTGCAAGAATGGTAGTTTCCCCCTTTAAAACAGGCTTCTTAGGGCACCTGGGTGGCTCAGTGGGTTAAGCCTCTGCCTTTGGCTCAGGTCATGATCTCAGGGTCCTGGGATCGAGTCCCGCATCGGGCTCTCTGCTCAGCGGGGACCCTGCTTCCCCCTCTCTCTCTGCCTACTTGTGATCTCTCTCTCTCTAATAAATGGATAAAATCTTAAAAAAGAAAAAAAAACCCCACAACAAAACAGGCTCCTTTATGTGGAAAACACGAGGCAGACTCAAAACAAGTAAATAACAGTGCGTATCCTCAGATGAAGCCAAAGCTGCCCGGCTGTTTGTGAAGAACTGGCCCGTCTGAAGCGGCGTGTAGCGTCTGGGTCTCCACGATAAGCAGCACTGTTGGGCTCACGCCAGATGCAAAGCGTGAGGGTGTGGGAGGGAGATTTGTTTGATTTTCCGAGATTCCACAGCAAGAGGCACCAGTCCTCGTGTGAAGTGTCCATCACCCTTTCATGTGGGGACATTAGAGGCAGAGCTTGTTTCATCAGCTTCTGTTCTTAGAAACCTCCCCAGGAGGAAGTGGGGGCAGTCACTGGGCCCCGAAATGCATGCGTTTCTCCTGACCCCTCTCTCGGAGTTGTTCTCCTGCTCCGTGTTCCCCTAAGAGCAAAGACCCGTTCCTGTGCTTCGTTACAATTATTTCGCGCACCGCCCGTCACGCTGGCTGATGACGAGGCTGTGACGTAGTTTTTGAATAATTTGCCTTCTAGAAATAATGGCTGAAGAACTCAGCAGGCACTGGAGGGTACCTCCAGGGCTAGATACGTTATTGTTCTCAGAAGCATCTTCTTCCCACGTGGGATTACCGAGCACAATCTGGAAGTTTCTCGTTGGAATTGTAAACAGCAGCCCCAGCTTCGGGGAGGCGGAAGGTGACGTGGGATTTGAAGCTGGGAGTTTGAATCTTGGTGTGGCCCGTCCCGAGTCATGTTGGTCTTTGGGCAAGTTTTGACTTTCTCGTGCCCTGACGTCCTCATCTGTAAATGGGTACAGCCCCCACCATCCTGACTTGGGGGGCTTGTGAGTTAGTTTATGTGGAGCCTTTCCAACGGTGCCTGGTGGCTAGTAAGTTTCCAGAAATTGCTAGCTTTTGTTACTTTCACTGTAATTTCATGTAAAGTGTCTCTGCACTTCGTGAATATTCTCTTCTCTGCACGCAGCGTCTCACTGCCGTTACAGGAAGGCAGTGGGCTGGTTTTGGGTGTTTGTTTCAGAACATTGAGGTCTTGTACATTTTTGTGACCCTTTAGCTGACTGTGTCAGAAGAAGTCAGGAGCTTTTCCCCTGCTTTCAAAGCTTTCCAGGGAAGAGTGATTGGTTTTGGTGATTTTTCTTTACTTGTGAGGAATTAGAAACATTTCCGAACTTTTCAGGAAGATATAAAACAAAACCAGCTGCCCTTTGCACTTCCCTAATGTTATTCTCAGCATAGTTGAAAACGGTCTTATGTATTCCCCTAGACACTTGTGAAACCAAATGGCTTTTCCAAGCATTCCTTTTCCTCTTTTAAATGTCTCTGCATGTTCATCATGTGATTTTTGTCTTCAGTTTGTCATAGGTTTCTTACCAACCTACTAGTCTGAGGTGTTGACTGGATATTCTAATTCTTCTCTTCCTGCAGAAGATCTTGGGGTTCATTAGTGGGATTCTCTCTCCTCCCTATCCTGATGACTTCATTTCCACTTTGAGGATCTGTCGTAGATAGTTCCACATTGCATATTCTTTTATTTTACTGTATCGATCAAATGAGTAGATTGCTTTTTTGGAAAAAGATTATTTTTAGCTACTGGGTAGTCTTGGGCATTTAGCAAATCTGAGCACATTTCCTGGTTTGTAATAAATAGTTACATTTGTCTGGTTTGTAATAAACAGTTACATTGTTTATATTGATAGCTATGGGAAATAGTGCTTGGCCCATGGGAAACAATATGTAAACACCCTCATTGCCAGGATCCTCATGGTCACTGTCCTGATGGTGGAGAGACCGTGAGCATGAAGTATGAGCTTTGATATCAGAGGCCCACTCCGGCTACAAATCACTAATTACCAGCTGTGTGATTTTGGACTTAGCTTCTCCAGGCCTCTGTTGTATCATCTGGAAGGCCAGATGATCATCACAGTCCCCACTTCCCTAGATGGAACAGTGTTTGATTGGCATAGCCGGTAGGAACTTACCAAGACTCAATACTTTTTCTTCCTATGACTGGACATACCAGTGTTTTGGCTAATTTGGAAACTGAAGGCTAGACCCCTTGCTCATTAATTCCGCCCCACAACAGATGTCTGTCTGTAGATCCCTACATTGGCACTGGGGATATAAACTGCATGAGTTGGGGCCCCTGGGTGGCTCAGTTGGTTAAGTGGTTGCCTTCAGCTCAGGTCATGTTCCCAGGGTCCTGGGATTGAGCCCCACATCGGGCTCTCTGCTCAGCGGAGAGCCTGCTTCTCCCTCTCCCTCTGCCTGCTGCTCTGCCTACTTGTGCTTTCTATCTCTCTATCAAATAGTTACATTTGTCTGGTTTGTAATTTTATTTATTTTAAATAAAATCTTAAAAAAATTAAAAAATGAAAAATTAATAAACTGGGTGAGTTGGTTGGTTGCTGTCCTCAGGGAACTCAGAATTCAGTCGAGGAGATAGGCATGTACATTGTGGACAGTCTTGGTGGCCTGTAGTAATAATCATGTAGTCCAGACGTGAGAGGTGAGTGTCGGGTCTTTAGTGGTCGAATGGGTAGGGTGGGAGTTCCAGGCAGCAGGTGTGGCAAGTGGGATGGTGTGAGAGGTGTGAGAACATGGTGTGAGAGGAGGTGTGAGAACATGGTCTGAAAAGTCAGGAGTTTCCTCTCTTACTGTCATAGGGAAGTGTTTGAACTTTATCCATTAGGATATCCTTTCTTGCTTTTTTAGGAAGATTTTATTTATTGATTTGAGAGAGAAGAGGGCGAGAGGATGAGTAGGGGGAGAAGCAGACTACCCATTGAGTAGGGAGCCCGAGTCGACTTGGGGACTTTAGTTGGGGGCTCGCTCCCAGGACCCTGGGATCATGACCTGAGCTGAAGGCAGACGCTTAACCAGCTGAGCCACCCAGGTGCCCCATAAGGTATCATTTCTTAAACCATGGCTATTTGCATTTCATTTTCACAATTTTTGCTATTTCTGTATACCATCTGAGCCAGATATTGGCTTGCGGTGGAATGTGAAGGCCCTGTCTACTCTGGTCTTGTCATAAGTAATACTGTCCGTGAAATCAAAGACTGATGCTGATTATTGTCTTTCTTGGAGCACTGAAATGATTAACATGAAAACGTTCATCTCTGTTCCTACTGAAATTCTGTCATGTCCTTTGTGCTGTGCGATGTGTAGTGTGAGTGGGAGAAAGAACAAAGAAGGACAACAACATAGTCAGGGTTGGATTTACGGAGGAGGGGCAGGGGTGGAGGGGGGCTGGGTAGGGTGAGATGGGGTCTGGTGAGCAGTGAGGGGTGGCTCTGTACAGTGGGCGGGCGGGCTGAGTGGTGGCAGTTGGGAGGAGAGACAGAAGGATTGAGAAGCCTTGTGACTGAGCCTTGATAACGGGGGTGGGGGTTGGGGGTGGGGGGGGAGGCGGTGGGGCCGTGACAGGACTCAGAGAATGAGACATCAGTTCTCTGGCTCTAAGGTGCGGCCAGAAGTCACACCAATTGTGTGTTGTTTTTCATTCTGTTTTGTTTGGTTTAAAGCAAGCTTTGGAGTGGAGTTTTCTTTCTCCCAGGCTGTGTCCTCCGACCAAGCTTTGAGAGCCTGTGGGCTGTGGCTTAGCGTCACTTCTGTTTCCTTGTTTCCCATTTACTCACTCCTAAGTCTAGGGACCTGTGTTCTCTCCGTTCTCTTCTTCCTGTTTGGTGAAACCAGCTCCTTCCGCTGATTCCTTCCCGGCTGCCAACTCCCATTCCTGATTCTCCGAGAGAACCCCAGGCAGTGTTTGCGTCTAGATGCAGAGCTGCTGGTGTGACTGGGCTAATACCAGTAACTTTGGAAAATGGTCAGAAATTGTGATTTGACCCATTGAAGCGTTGCTTATTTTTTTTCATTTCTGACTCTTCTGATAGAACATTTATTTGATTTCTTTTAACACTCCTGTCTGCCACCTTCACACTAAACAGTGTCTCGAAGACTACTGCTTTGTGAGTTTTCACTGCTCCCCGGCTTGAGTTCTTTCTCATTCTTTGTCAACCTTTTTTTGGCCTCTTTTTTTTCTATTTTATCTTCTTCTCCCTCTCTCTGAGTACCTTATGTCCATGACCAAAAATTATTTGGTCTGGACACCCAGGTGCCCCATAAGTTTTCAGTGTTTTAAAAAGATCTTCCCAATGTTATATTGTGCATGCAATGTTTTTTAAATTTTCTTGTGGGGGTGCCTGGGTGGCTCAGTTAGTTAAGCGTCTGCCTTCAGCTTAGATCATGATCCCAGGGTCCTGGGATCGAGACCCACATCGGCTTCCCTGCTCATCGGGGAGCCTGCTTCTCCCTCTCCCTCTGCCTGCTAACCCCCCTGCTTGTGTCCCTACTTTTGCTCTCCATCCCTCTGTCAAATAAAGAAAATCTTTAAAAAAATAAATAAATGAACAATTTTTCTTGTAAGATTTTTATTGTTTACAGTTAAGTCTTTAATCCACCTAGGATTATTCTTCTATGGCCTATGAGCTAAACCTAAAGCCAGTTTTAGTTTCTTCTGGATGGTTGCTGTCTTTCTCACAGATCTTTTTGGTCCTTTATTCCGGGCAGGAGCTCACTTTCACCCCATTTACTCAGCGCGGACGGAGCGTGCTCTGGCCGCAGCACATGGCCCTCACTGAGAACGTCAGGCTGGCTTGATTCTCAGGTCCTGGGACCTCTGGCCCAGCAAGGGGTGGGGGGAGGGCCCTCGTATGCTGGTGCTGTCACACTGGGATGTGGGCCCTCAGCCTCAGTGCTCATGATTCTTGCTCTAGATGAATTTGCATGAATTTTCAGGGATGCTGAAGTCTACTCAAATGATGGTAGAAGGTTCCAGTGATTGAGAGAACATAATCTTTGGAACCCACTCCTTTCTCCTACTTCCGCACAAATGGGAGCCATACCATTTATATTACTCTATGACTTGCCCTTTTTTTTTTAATTCTTTTTAGTTTTTTTAATTTTTTTTTTAAGATTTTATTTATTTATTTGACAGACAGAGATCACAAGTAGGCAGAGAGGCAGGCAGAGAGAGGGAGGGAGGAAGCAGGCTCCCTGCCGAGCAGAGAGCCCAATGTGGGGCTTGATCCCAGGACCCTGAGACCATGACCTGAGTTGAAGGCAGAGGCTTTGACCCACTGAGCCACCGAGGCCCCCCCCCTTTTTTTTTTTAAATAGAGAGCATGTGAGTGGGGGGAAGAGGTAGGGAGGGGCAGAAAGAGAGCGGAGAGAGAGAGAGGGAGAATCTTAAGCAGGCTCCATGCCCAGCACAGAACCTGATGTAGGGCTCCATCCGCAACCCTGAGATCATGACCTGTGTTGAAATCAAGAGTTGGATGCTTAACTGACTGAGCCACCCAGGCACCTCAATGTTTTTGTTTTCAAACCTGGTATTATGGAGATTATTCCAGGTCAGTAAGTAACATAATGGTGCAACTTACTGTCAACGGCATCTTCATGACCAATGTCAATTCTAATCGTATAATTTCATCACTTATGAGGCACAGCTGGGTTTCAAAGATGTATGGGGGGGAATGTGGTGCTTCTTAGGGTTGATTAGATGTCACTTCTCATTCTCTTTAAATTTCTCTGTAGTGTTCTGTAGTGTGGAGGTACTATAACTTATTTACTGTTTGCCTGTTAATGGATATTCAGGTTGTTTCTACTTCTTTTTTTGCTTTTGCTGTTGTAAACCGTGCTGCAATGAAAATGTGTGTGTGTGTGTGTGTGTGTGTGTGTGTATGTGTGTGTGTGTTTCTCTCACTGTCTCTCTTTGTCAAATAAATAAATAAATAAATAAATAGAATCTTAAGGTTTTATTTATTTATTTAAGAGAGAGAGAGAGCCCAAGCAAGGGGAGTGGCAGACAGAGGGAAAAGCAGAATCCCTGCTGAGCAAGGAGCCCTACATGTTGCTTGATCCTAGAACCCTGGGATCATTACCCGAAGCGAAGACATTTGCTTAACCCACTGAGCCACCCAGTCATCCCTGGTTTCTTTTTTCAACAGTTTCCCATAGTAATAAGACCTTATAAAACCCTAGCATAGATTTTCAGATTTCCCTAGTTTTGCTTGTCCTTATTTGTGTGTGTGTGTGCACTCATGTGTGTGTGCCTGTGTGTGTGTAGTCCTGTGCAGCATGGTCACTGCATAGGGGACAGCTGTCCACTACCACCGTCAGGTAATGGAATAGTTTCATGGTCACAGGATCCCCCCGCTGACCTTTTATACCACACCACCTCCGTCCTGTACCCTCCCTCTCCGTCCCTAACTCCTGGCAACCACCAATCTGTCCTCCAGTTCTCTAATTTTGACACTCTGAGAACATTATATTAGCAGAATCACACAGTGTGTAACTTCTTGGGATTGCATTTTCCCCACTTGGTGTGATTCCCTTCCATGGTGTAGGGGCACCGAACTCTGTTTCTTCATTAACTCATTGGAGGACATCTGGGTTGTTTCAGGTTTTGGCTACTGCAAATAATGCTGCTGTAAACATTCACGTACAGGTTTTTTGTGGGAACATAACTTTTTCATTTTTCTGAGATAGTCACCAAGAGTGCAGTTGTTGGGTAGGTAATATTTGCATATTTTTTTTTTTTAAAGATTTTATTTATTTATTTGACAGACAGAGATTACAAGCAGGCAGAGAGGCAGGCAGAGAGAGAGGAGGAAGCAGGCACCCCGCTGAGCAGCCCGACGTGGGGCTCTATCCCAGGACTCTGAGATCGTGACCTGAGCCGAAGGCAGAGGCTTTAACCCACTGAGCTACCCAGGTGCCCCTGCATATTTGGTTTTATAAGAAACTGCCAAAGTGCCATTTACCTTTCTACCAACAATGTGTGAGTGATCCAGTTCCTCTGCATTCTTGCCAGCATTTGGTAGTGTCGTGATTTCCTCTTTTAGCCACTCTTACAGGTGTACAGTCATACCTTATGGTGGTTTTAATTTACATGTCCCTAATGATGTTGAACATGTTTTCCCATGCTTGTATGCCTATAGCCCCTTCGGTGAAATCTCTGTTTATGCTTTTTGATCCTTTTTTAATTAGTAGTGCATTAGGATACATTCCTAGAAGTAGGATTTCTGAGTCAAAGTATATGGGCATTTAAAAAAATTGTACTGTCTAGGGCACCTGGGTGGTTAGTCGGTTAAAGCCTCTGCCTTCGGCTCAGGTCATGATCCCAGGGTCCTGGGATCGAATCCTGTGTCGGGCTCCCTGCTCAGTGGGGAGTCTGCTTCTCCCTCTGCTTCTCTACCCTCTCGTGTGCGCTCTCTTTCTCTTTCACAAAAATAAATTTAAAAAATCTTAAAAAAATTGTACTGTCTGATCTCATTGCAGAAAGCTGAGCGATTCACATTTATATTTTGAACAGTGCTTATTTACAGATATTCATGCTTGGTCTATGATTGGTTTTAAAGCTTGTATTCCTGAATTGGTATCTTAATACTGTGACATTTTGCTGACCACTGGTGAGACTGAATATCTTTTCATCTGTTTATTGGCTACTATTTCTTCCTTTCATGATTTGTTTGTTGACTTGTTGAAAAGTTCATTATCATTTGAGTTGCTTGTCTCTCTCTTATCTGTTTGTAGAAGCTCTCCATGTATTATGGCTTTTAATCCCTTTTCAGTAGTATGTGTTATAAGTATTTCTGGAGAAAGTTTATTGTTTTACCATGTTTATGGTATTTTTGCCATATTGAAAGTTAAGAATCTTATGCAGGTAATAATATGAATGTTTTTTCTTTTAAGTAGGCTCCATGTCCAGTGTGGAGCCCAATATGGGGTTTGAACCCATGGCCCTGAGGTCATGACCTGAGCTGAGACCAAGAGTCAGATGCTTAACTGACTGATCCGCCCTGGCGCCCCAAATGAACCTTAAAAATTTTGGTTTTAGAATATCCTGTCCTGAGGTTCTTCTGTATGTTTTTCTATTATTTTTATAGTTTTATTTTTTTCCCATTTATATTTTTCCTGATCTGTCTGGAATTTTGTTCGGTCTGGAGTTTGAAATACAAGTTTATTTTTCTTTTCTTTCAGCCCTGTAGCTGGCCGCTTGTGTCATTGCCCCTGCTTAAACAGCCCATTCTTGCCCATCGGAATTGAAGTGCTATTATTATTATATTTAACATTTTCATATTTATTTGGATTTGGATTTTTTATGACAAGTTTCCCTATACTCCATCTGTATATTTATCCTTGCACCCAAAACCACACTGTGCCAAGTAGTTCCTTGGAATTATTATTATAATCCTTGGGATTTTTATTGGAATTGTATTCAATTTATACATTAATTGATGTATGCACAGTTAACTTATGCATTAATTAATGAAATTTTTACTTTAATACATCTTATTCAGGAAAATGGTATTTCTATTTATTTTGACCTTTATACCTTTTAAGAAAATATTATGCTTTTCTTCATGTAGGACTTTTATCTTTCTTGTTTAAAACTAGGATTTATTTTACTTTTGTTACTTTTGTAATTGAATTCCCTTGCCCCATTTTGTGTACTTAAAAAAATAAAATTTTAATGTTATAATTTCATTTATTGCAATATTTTTTATTTGGGGGCTGGAAACACTTTTATATCTTTGAATAAGAGATCTTGAAAAAGATCTGCCTTTCTTGGCTTAACATAATCTAAATTTTTAATTTATTTTTAAAAATTTGTTTTTTAAAATGGGGCACCTGGGTGGCTCAGTGGGTTAAAGCCTCTGCCTTCAGCTCAGGTCATGATCCCAGAGTCCTGGGATCGAGCCCCGCATCGGGCTCTCTGTTGGGTGGGGAGCCTGCTTCCCCCTCTCTCTCTGCCTCCCTCTCTGCCTACTTGTGATCTCTGTCTGTCAAATAAATAAATAAAATATTTAAAAAAATTGTTTTTTAATCTAAGCTTTTTAAAAAATGCTATTTCTTTTTTTTTTAAGATTTATTTATTTATTTATTTGACAGAGAGAGAGAGAGAGAGAGAGGTCACAAGTAGGCAGAGAGGCAGGCAGTGTGGGGGGAAAGCAGGCTCCCCGCTGAGCAGAGAGCCCGATGCGGGGCTCGATCCCAGGACCCTGATATCATGACCTGAGCCAAAGGCAGAGGCTTAACCCACTGAGCCACCCAGGTGCCCCTCTTCTTTTTTTTTTTTAATATAATTTAATTTTTTCAGTGTTCCAAGATTCATTGTTTAAGCACCACACCCAGTGCTCCATGCAATACGTGCCCTCCTTAATACCCACCACCAGGCCCTCCCAACCCCCACCCCCTTCCCCTCCAAAACCCTCAGTTTGTTTCTCAGAGTCCACAGTCTCTCATGGTTCATGGTAAAAAATGCTATTTCAAGTTCTCTGTAAGCATTTAAAATAGTTGTACACTTTTTCCTCACCATAACTTTTATTTTTAATTTATTTTAAAAATTTTTATATAGATTTTTAAAAAAATATTTTTATTTATTTATTTGACAGACAAATAGGCAGAGAGGCAGGCAGAGAGAGAGAGAGGAGGAGACAGGCTCCCTGCTGAGCAGAGAGACTGATGCGGGGCTAGATCCCGGGACCCTGGGATCATGACCGGAGCTGAAGACAGAGGCTTTAACCCACTGAGCCACCCAGGCACCCCATATTTTAAATTTATTTAAAAAAAATTTTTTTTTTTAAGATTTTATTTATTTATTTGACAGAGATCACAAGTAGGCAGAGAGGCAGGCAGAGAGAGAGGAGGAAGCAGGCTCCCCGCTGAGCGGAGAGCCAGATGTGGGGCTTCATCCCAGGAACCTGGGATCATGACCTGAGCTGAAGGCAGAGGCTTTAACCCACTGAGCCACCCAGGCACCCCTTAAAAATTTTTTTTAAAAAAGATTGTATTTATTTATTTGTCAGAGAGAGAGAGAAAGAGAATGAGCACAAGCAGGGGCAGCAGCAGGCAGAGGAAGAAACAGGCTCCCTGCTAGGCAAGGAGCTTGCTTTGGGACTGGATCCAAGGACCTTAGGATCATGACCTGAGCTGAAGGCAGATGCTTAACCGACTGAACCTCCTAGGCGCCCTTCACCATAACTTTCAAATTGGATTTCTTCATTTGTTGTAGCGCAAGGTAACAATATTTCTGGTTCTTGAGACATGAATACTTCCTTTTTTTTTTTTTAAGAGATTTTATTTATTTATTTGACAGACAGAGATCACAAGCAGGCAGAGATGCAGGCAGAAAGGAGGAGAAGCAGGCTCCCTACTGAGCAGAGAGCCCAATGCGGGGCTCGATCCCAAGAGACCCTGAGATCATGCCCTGAGCGGAAGGCAGAGGCTTAACCCACTGAGCCACCCAGGTGCCCATGAATACTTCTTTAATGCTTGTTTTGGAAGGAAGCTAGATTCAGAAAAGCATAAAGGCAAGAAAGACATCACCAGCAATTCTTTTACCAAGCAGCTCTTCATGTTTTCACTTAATTCCCTTTAGGATTTTTTTTTTTTTTTTTAGCATAGTTGAGAGCATACTTGATATATATTTCATATCCTGCTTATTTTGCATTTCATGTTACAAACTTGTGGGTTTTCATTGTAAGCTCTTGGTATGAGTTTTAAGGGCTAAATAGCGTTTGATTGTAAGCTGTTTATTGAACCAGTTCCCCCAATGTGAGATCCTTAGTGGTTTTAAATTTTCCCCAGGTGCAGATAATGTTTTGAGTATCTTCGTTCCTAAACCTTTACCTGTCTTGTAGATTGCGATCCACGATTGGTACCTGCCGGGAAAATTTACAGGCTAAAGGAGGTGAACCTTTGGAAAATTTACTTTATTACACCTAAGTGTAGAGCAGGGACCCCTGCAAATGGGTCCCAGTCTCTAAAGGCCAGTGGGGATTGTACTGTCCTAAGTCTGACATGTGGCTGATGCTGCTAATTGGCTGATTTTTATGGGTACAGTTGACTCCATTCCAGTTGACATCAGAGCTTTCCACATGAGGATAATCTGGTCCATTTCCATGATGTACTTAGTTTTCCCCCAAAAGGTTCCTGTAACTCAGTGAAAGGAGCACTTTGAAATATGCCCTTTTTCGTAAGGTTAATTTGATGTCGTTCATAAAAATGCAGCTTTTATTGCTGATCCTGTCAGTTGTTCTGACATTTGCCATAAAAGGGTACAGGATTCTTAAGAACCTTATTATAGATTACTGTGGCAGGATAAGGAGTCTTGAAATACAGGTCAGAGCTCAGGAAAACCAATGCTTGCAGAATTTCAGCAGTAAACTAGTTAAGCTCACGCAGGGTCCACCTGGGCGGGTTTTGATAGATAGTTTTAAATTCAGCAGGAGCAAAGTATTTAATTTTCCATTTCTTCGTTCCTGTGTCAGGCTTTACTGAACACCTCAAGGGCAGATTTACTTATTTATAAGAGAGGGAGAGAGCATGTGTGCGTGATTGATTTTGGTGGGGAGGGGCAGAGAGAGAGGGAGAGAGAACCTCCAGTGGATTCCCTGCTGAGCGCAGACCACAGCATGGGGCTCGATCTTAGACCTTGAGATCACCACCCGATTGGAAACCAAGAGTTGGATGCTTAACTGACTCTGCCACTCAGGTGCCAAGTTTCTTTTTTTTTAATTTTTGAGAGCTTTATTGAAGTCTAATTTACATACCATTAAAAAAACTACCTCTTGTGAGTGTACAATGCAGTGATTTTGAAAATTTTTTATTTATTTTAGAGAGAGAGAGAGAGAGAGACAAGGGTGCACATAAGGCGGTGGGTGGGGAAGGGTCTTAAGTAGACTGTGCACTGAGTGCCGAGTCCGCTGTGGGACTTGATCTCGTGACCCTGAGATCACCACCGGAGTGGAAACCAAGAGTCATCTGCCTAACCAACTGTGGCACCCACGCGCCCCCTGCAGTGATTTTTAAAATTCCATAAATTTATGGAGTTGTACAACCATCAACACACCCAGTTTGAGAACATTTTCCTTATACCTATTTTCTATTATGCAAGTTGACAGTTAATCCCCAATTCCAGCCTTAGACAACCACTAATTGACTTTTGGTTTCCAAATATTTACCTTCTCTCAACATTTCATGGACTCCTACAACATGTGGCTTTTTGGGTCTCACTTCTTTCCATTGGCATAATATTTTCAATGCTTCTCTTTGTCGTAGTGTGTCAGTACCTCTGTTCTCGTTATTGCCGAGTAATAATCCATTGTCTTGACAGTACCACATTTTAATTATCCGTTCATCTGGTCACCAGTTATGTGCATAAAAACTTGAAGTGATTTTCTTGACTGGTGCTTTTATTTATTTAAAAAAATTTTAAAAGAAGATTTTATTTATTTATTTGTCAGAGAGAGAGAGAGAGAGCGAGCGTACAAGTAGGGGAGCTAGAGGCAGAGGGAGAAGCAGGCTCCCTGCTGAGCAAGGACCGTAGTGCAGGGCTCCATCCCAGAATCCTGTGATCATGACTTGAGCAGAAGGCAGATGCTTCACCGACTGAGCCACCCAGGTGTCCCTTGACTGGTGCTTTAAAAAAAAAAAAAGAAAGAAAGAAAAAAAGAAAGAAAACCTTTGCTGTTACATTCCCCCACTTGATTACAAACATGCCCAGTTCACTGACTCACTAGAAGTTAGCTGTGATGAAATCCCATGGAGGCGGCTGACCCACCGTAGCGTTGCCCGCATTCGTTCGCAGAGAGCATTCTAGGAAATAGGAGAGACCGAGGAGAGAAAATAGCCCCACCAGTGCAGGTGCTCCTTTCACTTGGCAGGAATGATCAGACAACTGAGTGAAGATGAGAAGAAACGGAAACTTAAGCCTGACGAGGTTATAAATCAGTACCTCTCCTGTGCCCACCATGAGCTGAAGAGGTGTAGGTGCCTGTTGTTTCCAAGTGTGTTCGGTGTGATTCCTTGGTCTTAACTGGCTTGGGTTCGGATTATAAATTATACAAGATCTCCTGAGACGCATCTCTCCCCTAAATGTCCATCACATCTGTATTCTGCATGCCCCCAGGGCAGCGAGCATTTCAGTCATCATTACCATGGTAGCCAGGCATTGTGCTAGGTGCTGGAACAATGAAGATGAATGAGGTACGATCCCTGTTATGTGGGAGCGCCGGTCAGCAAGAGGAGGCATCTCTAAAGCAGATCGTTAATGGGAGAGTTTGGTCAAGGGCTGCAGTAGAAAGAAGTTCAGAATAAGGAGGCACTTAGGAAGGCTTCCTGGTGGAGGGGACCCTTGAGCTAAGTCTCGAATGACCAGTATAAGCTCACGTCCAATGGAGAAGTGAGATGGGGACATGGGAAGGGCGATAAATAGCATGGCCTTTGGCAGGGTAGTCATCATAATAATTATTATATGATTAGTACTCCCCCTGAGTTTTCTGCTGTGTTAGGTTGGTCATGACCTGTCTGCATCTAGAAGGTAATACTGATGATGTAACCCAAGCCTTGGGGGCTGGGTTTGTGCTGTTCACCTGCATTCCTTTCCCTTTAGGGGCCAGATATCTGGAGTTGGCAGGGCAGTTCCTGACTTGTACATTTGACTCAAGTAAACTGACAGGGATTGTTGATTCAATTTTTATTTTTTTTAAATTTTTTTTTAAAAAGATTTATTTATTTATTTATTTGACAGACAGAGATCACAAGTAGGGAGAGAGAGAGAGAGAGAGAGAGAGAGAGGAGGAAGCAGGCTCCCCGCTGAGCAGAGAGCCCGATGTGGGGCTCGATCCCAGGACCCTGGGATCATGACCTGAGCCGAAAGCAGAGGCTTTAACCCACTGAGCCACTCAGGCGCCCTGTTGATTCAATTTTTATATTTGCAGATGATTTGTTTCACGATCCAGGCTGTGGGTTTTTTTTTTTAAATTTTAAAGATTTTTTTTATTTATTTGACAGAGATCACAAGTAGGCAGAGAGGCAGGCAGAGAGAGAGAGGAGGAAGCAGGCTCCCTGCTGAGCAGAGAGCCCGATGCAGGGCTCGATCCCAGGACCCTGGGATCATGACCCGAGCCGAAGGCAGAGGCCTTAATCCACTGAGCCACCCAGGCACCCCTTTTATTAGGTGACCCAGCTTTCAGGAAGCCCTTAAATGTGGGCCTGTGTGAATGTGTAGAGAGAGTAGCATATGCACATCTCATATTTAAGAGTGACCTCTGCCTAGGAAAGAGGGACGTTTCAATATGGGAGAGTATTCTGGGACTCATGGCTCAAGATTACTCACTTACCTAGCCACAGAAGAAGCATTTATGGAGTGTGTACTGGGTACCAGACTCTGAGCTCGGTGCAGGGGGCCAAGGGAGGAGCTGGAAACCAAATTGTGTTGTTGAGGACAGGTGTTAGGTTTGGGCTGCCAATTAGGCTTCCTTCCTGTGAGGGCCAGCTTTTCTCTGGCAGTGGTGGCCTAGAATGCTGGGATGGATTAGTGATGTCTGTTACGAGCACAGATTGGAGAGTAAACGTAGTGCCGGTTATTTGCTGACAATATGTTAGGGTTTTCTGGTGTACGCGGATGACTTGAGTAAAGGTGGGGTATGGGAAAGAGAGGGCATTTGTCTCAGAATCAGCATGTTTGCCTTGGTATGGGGTGTATCTGGAAGCTGCTTTGGATCACTTTGGGGTTGGGTAGGGCTGGAGTACAGATGTTATTAATTATATAGTCTTACAATGCTGCTCATTATGTACTCAGGTACTGTCTCTTAAATGTCTGTAGCCTGTTTCTTTAGGTGTGAAATGGAGATAATACCTGCCTCACCCATATATAATAATGTTGATGGAAGGAGCTAATGAAATAATGGGTATGAAAATAGTTTACTGCCCACAGAGCAGTAAACCCTTGGAGTATTATTACTACAGGTGTGGAGGTGAATGGAACAGGAAATGCCTGAAGTTGGGCAAGGTTGAGCCAGATGGTGATGGCGTCAGGTCCTTTGCATTGGGTCCCTCTGCCTAGTCTGCTGTGTCTGTCACATCCAGGTTATGACTCCAAGTTACCTCCACTCAGGCCCCAGAATCTAAGCCTGTTCCTGCTGTGTCTTCACTTACCACCTCATCTGGTCTTATTTTCTTCAGAGTTCCCATTAACTGAAATGGTCCAGTTAGCATCTTTGTGTATCTCCCTCTGCTAGAACCATGCACATGTGGTGAGGCAGAGACCATGCTCTTTGTATCCTCAGAGCCTAGAACAGTAGTGCCTGGTACATAGGAAGAGTTCAGGATTTATTGTTAATATTTTTTGAGGGGAGAGGGCATGGGAGAGCACTAGCACAAGTGGGGTGGGAGGGCCAGAGGGGAAGAGAATCTTCAGCAGATTCCACGCTCAGCGTGGAGCCTGATGTGGGGCTTGATCTCATGACCCTGAGGTCATGACCTGAGCCAAAATCAAGAGTTGAACGCTTAACCGACTGAGACACCCAGGCGCCCCAAAGATTTAACGCAGGTTGTGTGAGCAAATGGAAGGGCCTTAAAGTCTACAGACTCAATGGGCCTAGGTGCCCAGGAGCCCTGGGAGGATTGTAAAGAATAGAAGGTAGAAAAAAAAAAAAGAATAGAAGGTAGTAGCTCTGACTTCATCTCTTTGCCAAGATGTTTGTGAAGCTCTTATTTCTTTGGTTATTGAGAAATACAATTAATTGAATCCACAGTAGTAACTTAATTGAAAGTTCATTCCATCAAGTCTGGATCTGACTTCACACTATAATCCCTTACAACAAAACAAAGAACAAGAATCAGAATTCATAAACTTTTTTTTTTAGTGTATGTAACAGGGCATGAAATTATACAATGTTTCCAATTTGGCAGGCTGCTGCATTCAATCTCTGGAAAGATAATCTGGTTCCTTAAACTACATGCAGTATGAATTAGAGTTGGAGTTTGTGAATTGAATACAATTAGCAGCCCGCCCCTCCCCACACCAGACTGATTTGGTTTTAAATTGGCTTTCAGTTTTTTCTCCTCTGCTGGCTGGCACCAATTCCATTTTCCCTCCTTTCTTGTGAGTTGTTACTATGCTTTCAAGAGTCTCATGAATATAGCTAGGCTGTGTAGGGCTTCCTGCAGGTATGTGAAATGAACACACATGGAGAGGGGTGTGCTGAGGGGTCCAAGTCAATTCCATGTCAGTTACCGGTCCATAAATCCAGGTGTCAGGTGTGTGCACCTACCAGAGGTTTAGAGCTGGTGACTCACCCCCTTCCAGGAGGTGCCGGGGCTACCCTGGTTGTCTCTCTCCCTGCACAGGTGGACTGATGAATCACTGCTTCTCTCGCAGGGTAACCTGTCTGTGTGCCCAGTTTGAGGCCGTCCTGCAGCATGGCCTGAAGAGGAGCCGGGGATTGGCGCTAACGGCAGCCGCGATCAAACAGGCAGCAGGCTTCGCCAGCAAAACGGAAACAGGTACTGCTTGGCCTGCTGCAGGGCGGAGGATGTAGCCTTTTCTAAAAAGTTTTTATTTGGTTTTTAAGAGCGGGCAAGGCAGGCATTGTGTGGGATGGGGCAGCCTGATGGTGCAGAAATCCGCGTGTGACGCTGTCTTACCTGTTGCCCTTTACAGAATCCTCAGAGCCCCGTGTTCATCTCTGGGGGCTCAGGGTCCTGCAGCCAAGGTGCTTATGTCACCAGTGCCATGTGGCAGTTGCTGGGAGATCGATGATGTGTTTTAATTCCGGGCATGGGGATAGCAAGACATTTCGTAACTAAATCTGCTTTCAACACCAGCAGCAGGAAGAGCAGAATCAGTAGGTATCTGAGTGGACAGCTCTGCTACCATCCGTTTTAGTGTCGTCCAAGTAGTGTGCCGTGCTCCTGTGTGTCTGGAGGACAGGGACAGTGCTGATAATCTCTGCTAACACGTAGGAGTGCTTTGCACAAGACTGGAACTTCGTTAGTCTTTTATATAAATAAACTCATTCAGCTTTCATGACAGCCTTATGAGTAGTAGGGCTTTCATTTTCTCTACTGTACAAATGAGGAAGCTTTTAAAGGGATGTGCTCTGGATCTGGACCTAAAAGTGTATCATGTCATATAAGAAACATTCTATGTCCTTCTTCCCCAACATTTTTTTTTTTTTTTTTTTTTGAGAAGGAGTGTGAACGGGTGTGTGGGAGGGGGGCAAGGGCAGATGGAGAGGGAGAAAGAATCTTTGTTTTTTTTTTTTTTTAAAGATTTATTTATTTATTTATTAGAGAGAGAGAGAGAGAGAGAGAGAGGGAGAGAGAGAGCGTGCACACATGAGCAGGGGCAGGGGAAGAGGGAGAAGCAGGATCGCCAGTGAGCGAGGAGCCTGATGTGGGACTCGATCCCAGGACCCTGAGATCATGACCTGAGCTGAAGGCAGGTGCTTAACCGACTGAGCCACCCAGGCATCCCAGGGAGAAAGAATCTTAAGCAGGCTCCACGCCCAGCGCAGAGCCCAGTGTGGGGCTCAATCACATGACTGAGATTATGACCTGAGCCAAAACCAAGAGTCAGATGCTTAACTAACTGAGCCACCAGGTGCCCCTCTTCCCCAGCATTTTAAAGAGCAGGCTTTGGGGCACCTGGGTGGCTCAGTGGGTTAAGCCTCTGCCTTCGGCTTGGGTCATGATCCCAGGGTTCTGGGATGGAGCCTGCATCGTGCTCTCTGCTCAGCAGGGAGCCTGCTCCGCCCCCCACCCCCACCCCGCCCTCTGCCTGCCTCTCTGTCAAATAAATGAATAAAATCTTTAAAAAAAATTATAAAGAGCAGGTTTTTTCAGACCCTACTTGGGATTGCTGCGCCAAATTCCTGACTCTTGTTATTGTGATGTCCGTGTCACTGTTAGTGCCCCTCGTTCCCAGCTGACCAGCCCTCGCCGTGTCTGGTGGAGGTGTCTGTTGGGCATTGTCTGCCAAACAAGCCCTTTTTGTTACTTGGGACTGGTAGTCCAAGGAGCACCAGCACGTCTGTGAGGCACCACCAGCGTTCCCATTCTTGACCTCTCCTGTCTCAGCACGATTTCAGCACCACCTCCTGAAGAGAGACTGACCAGCGAGCAGAGTCTCTTCCTTGTTTTCTGCTGCGGAGAGGTTCTGGGCGGCTTCCCTGCCGATTGGGAGCAGGGGAAAGGCCAGGCTAGCTTTGCTCTCGAGGGGGTTGCCGAGGGCTTCTGTCGATCTTTCCTGCGGTGCAGTTAACCATTCACTGGTGCTGGACGGTCCTTGGCTAATGAAATTCCCCCACTATGGAATGTTTGATTAAAAACCTCCTACGGGGAAGGGGCATGGGTGGGTTTTCAACTGTTAGGAGTCGGGAAAGATCAGATAAGTGGCTGCTTGGTCGCTCTTAAAGCCATCAGAGTGACTGTGGCAGGCCAAATGAGAAAATGAAATCGGAAGAGGAGGCGTGGATGGGAATGAGCTTGCCTGTTTTCCCTTGTCCCTGCTGGCTGCTGGCCTGGGCCCTTTCTGTAGCTTAGGACTTAATACCAGGCCCTAGAGTTGGGTGATGGGGTTGAAATCCCCGCTCTGTGACTCGTCACACATGAGCGCTCTGGGACATCCCCTCTCTGAGCTTCTGGTTCCTCATGCATAATAAAATAAGGCCACACACAGGACTGGCTCCCAGTGTTGTGCTGGGGGCTCCTGAGAAAGCACCTGCAAAGCCCAGGCCTCAGTACAGAGCTCCCGGGGCTGGTGCTGGATAACATGGCAGCAACTGGCCAGTTCTTGGATCCATTGCACTGAAGCCCAGATAAGTTCCTACGTTGTTCAAGTTCCCAGAGCTAGTAAATGGATTCTAGCCCAGGTCAGACTGATGTCAGATTCCTGGCTCTTCTCTGAGCCCTGCTCCGCCGGCTGTGGCCCGATGCCCACTGCTGTTCCTCTGTAGACCACTCTCACTCAATTAGCTGGATTGAAAGTGACAGGAGACCATAAGTAATGGTGTATTAATCCACAGGGCTGTTGCAGTAGCTCCGTTTACAGATGGGAAACATTACCCTTAGAAGAGAGAAGAGCTGAATTCAAAGTAATGACTGAGCAAACGAGATTGTTGGAAATCACGCTGTAGTAGATAATACCGAGCCCGCCGGGGCGGGACTGTGGTTGGTCATCTGGGGTGAGGGTTGCCTGCATGGCTGAGTTCGGAAACTGGTGCCCTTGTATGGTGTCCACATTTATAAATTATGATATTTCCTGTTGAAATATGAATTGCTAGTTTTTGTTCACCTTGAGGATCTGTGGCTCTGAGCCCACGTTTCCTGCTCGCTGTGGTTGGAACCCACCGCCCTATGCAGAGGGGCCCCATGCTCTAGTCCCCCATGCTCTGTACCTCTCCCTCCTGCCCCTGACAGCTTAGACAAGCGCTGTTGTCATTTTTGTCCCGCTGTTGTTCTTCCCATTGTTCTCATGTGAAATTTAGCAGTTTTCAAGTACAAACACCTCTCAGATGATAAGCCTTTGAAGTCCGTTTCTGGAGCGTGGAAATGGTTATCACTTTTGTCCACTTTTATAGTCGCTTTCTGGGGAGAGGATCTGTTAACTTCCTCCTTGGCTGTATAGCCAGGGGTCCCTTGTTTTTGTTTCTTTGTTTGTTTTTTGCTTTCGTCTTGATTTTGAATCCGTCCTTGTCTTTGGCATGTGCCTGGTGGCGGAGACCGAGTACGGTGTGTGAAGAGATGGGTGAAGCTTGTGATGATTCATCCTTCTTCAGAGGGGGGTCACTCCTGCCGCTCAGGCAGATGAGGTAGAGGAAGATCAGTTTACTCCCATCCAGGATGGAGCCTTTCACGCCTGGGCTTCAGCATTTGCAAGAGCTGACGTATTTCTGCTTTTGCCTTATTGCCAGGACGTAGTGATTTGGGGTTTCCCAAGTGTATTCATTTCTTGGAGCTGCCGTGACAAATTTACACACCTTCGTGGCTTAAGACCGCAGGAGAAATTGATCCTCTCACATTTCTGGAGGCCAGGAGTCCAAAATCTAGGCGTTGGCAGAGCTGATTCCTTCTGGATGCTCTGAGGGAGAAAGCCTTCCCAGCTTCCGGTGGTTGTCAGCCGTCCTTGGCACCCCGTGCTTGTGGCCGCTTCCCTCCAGTCTGGGCCTCGGTCTTCTCATGGCCTCTTCCCTCTGGGCCTCTGTCTTCATGTCCTCTTTTCAGAAGAACAACAGCCCTGCTGGATTTTGGCCCACCCTCCTCCAGTAGTCCCTCAGCTTAACTAAGTACATCTGCAAAGAGCCTTTTTCCAAATAAAGTCGCACTCTGTGGTTTCAGAGGGACATGGATTTTCGGGGGACGCTTCAATCCAGCACACCCTGGATCCCTGAGCTGTTAACCAGTTTCCGTCCTCCTCTGCTGGTTCTGAGCTCACATTTTTTCCCTTCCAGACCTCATGGGAATTCTGAAAGCCCTGCTTCACTTTTCATCAGACAAACTCTGTAGCTGCAAGAAGCCTCGAGGGCCAAGTAAGGCTCCGAATGTAGGACTCCTGTCTGTGGGCTTGCCTTCTCTTGGGGATCTGGGTTCTTTGTTACTTGCCTTTGTAGCACTCCCAAGTCCCCAGCTTTATTTTAATAACCGTTTAAATAACTGCCCAGCTTTTTCCCTTGTTTTTGCGGGAGACGTTGTCTGATCTGGAGTCATCTTCCAAAGCTGAACGCGGCCCTTCGAGGCCACACTCTGCGTGCCTTTTCCTCTTGCTGCACCGCAGCCTGCGTGTGCGGCCGTGTCCGTGGCTTGTCTGGAGATCAGGTGGCAGGTGTTCCTTCCGTGATAAACTGTAGCCTGGGCAACGGAGCTTACAGGCAGAGTCCCTCCAGTTCTGGGAGGTTTTTAGCCGGTGCCTGCATCCATCCTCCATTCCCGAGCTGGCTTGTTTGTTTGGTGTTTTTGTTTTGTCTTTGTTTTCGCTTTAGCATTTGGGTTTCATATGTTTGTTTGTTGGTTGGTTTATGTGTTTTTGACTTGGGGTATTTTGTGTTTTGACCCAGACATCCCTGAGTTAGGGAACGTTGGTAGCATGGCTGTGATTACAAACAGGCCACCAGCTCAGCTTTGTCAGCATTGTCGGTGGGCTTGGGAAGTGGTGTCCCTCCCCAGCTGAGATCCCCTTGAATCGATGGTGCCAACAGCTGGGGTACGCAGGACCCAGAGAGGCTTGGGATGAGGTTATGCAGTGTGTCTCCTCTGGGATTCAAGCGCCAGAAGCGAGAGTCTGCTGCGTCCTGGGGTGCTTTTTCCTCTTAGTTGGACGAGTGGCTAGATTTATCTCCGCAGGTGATTGATTTGGTGGTGGTCAGATGGGAGTCTGCATTTCCAGAGTCTGGTCCTGCCGTCTGCGTCTCTCTCTTCGAGTTACGTAGGTTTGCGTGAATAATTACAGCAGGAATTGGTCATTCCTTATCCAGCAGCTCTGTCCCTTCTTTCTTGCTAATGGAATTCTGATTTTGTTCAGATGTTGGGTCGCCAAGAGCTTGAGGCTTGAAGCTCGCTCCAGGGGGAGTGAGTCTAGATCAGATCAGGCTAGCCATAATAATTATCAGCCTGCCAGTAGTTGCTTTCAGAATAGACACGAGACAAAATTCTGACCAAAGGGAAGGGAGAATTCTGCTTCTTTTTTATTTTATTTTATGGTGCTGGGTTGTTTGCGTGTGACTGTGATGTTTGGAGCTATGGCAATGATCTTGTGACTGTGAAGGAGGACAGGTCTGAGGACAAAAGCCAGTACACGAAGGATAGCAGCTCAGAAAGGTAGAAAGTACCTTGGTAGTGGCACTGAGCTTCTGAATTAACCACGGCTAGACCTGCCCTAGCTCTGGACTGAATGTTGTGTGGGGATAGTAAATTTCCTAATGTTGGAAGCCATCTTGAGTTGGATCTCTGCTTACAAGCCTCCTAAAACAACCTAACTTAAACAATAGAGAAAAGCAAGACAACTTTAATAGAAGTCAAAGGCCTGTGCTCCAGAAATGAGAGGACAGTCATGACTAGCATGCTAATCTTGGATGTTTTCTGCTCCTTTTTGGTAATTTGGCTGACCACAGGCCTGGCTTCCCTGTTTGCTGATGACTCACACTGAGAAGCTCCCGTGAGCCAGGGCCTTCGTTAGACCCTTTGTTCGTTGTTCGGTTTTATTTCTGAAGTGACTATGCTTCGGGAATGACAATGTCCCCATTTTACAGATGAAGAAAATAAGGCTCAAAGAAATGAAATACTTTTCTTAATGCTCCAGACCTAGTAATTGTGACAGAGCCAGGGTTTTGACTTTGGTCTCCATGATTGTGACTCAGAAACTCTTCCTTTTTTAGTCACGATGGCACGTTGTTTCCAGAAAGAGGGCTCTCTGGGAGACCATGACCCACTGCCCCCCAACCCTCCAGTTTGAATTCATGAGTAAATGAAGCAGCGAGTATTTTTTTAAAAAAGATTTTATTTATTTATTTATTTGAGAGAAAGAATGAGAGAAAGAGAGAGCATGAGAAGAGGGGGGAGGGTCAGAGAGAGCAGCAGACTCCCCACCAAGTAGGGAGTCCGATCCTGGGATTCCAGGGTCATGGCCTGAGCTGAAGGCAGTCGCTTAACCAACTGAGCCACCCAGGCGCCCAGCAGCAAGTATTTTAGGTTACGATCACTTAGAGCAGAGGTCAGCACACCATGTCCTGCCACTTATTTTTATAAAGTTTTATTGGAAGACAGCCACGCACATTCATCTACGTACTACGCATGGCGGCTTTTAGGCAGTTGTGACTGAGACCATTTTTCTCATAAAGTCTGAAGTATCTAATATTTGGTCCTTTAGAGAAGAAGTTTTCTACTGCCTGTCTTCGAGAACAAAGGACAGGGGATCCCACTTTACCTTATCACATCATGCTCCCTTGTCAGTTGCCTGCCTACCTCCCTCCATGATAAGCTTTGGGACTGCAGGGCACCATGTCAATTTTACTTCTCCTGACTCTCCCACTCCTAGCATAGTGTCTGGAAATACATAGTACTTCAGTAGAAGTACATTGATATCTCATGATTTCAGTTGGCACAGTATTGTATTTCATGGTTCCTGAGGTAATTCTACCAGGGTCACTGCAGAGTGCTACGAAGGAAGTGATTAAGTTTGGGGGAAAAGAGCAGAGATTGATTTTTAAATTTACTAAAAATGAATTAAAAGTGACGGAAAGCTACATAGGCTTGGCTTGGAATTGGAGGGTTTTGCAGATGTTGGATGCCCAAAGCAGTCAGTACAGGATGCAGTGTGGAAAAATGAATGATTTTTCTTCCTGCTGGAGAAAGGAGAAAGAACCACTACAGTCAGTGCCTGTCCTCGTCTGTTGGGGGCTGCTGTAACATGATGCCATGGACTTAGGAGCTTATAAACAGCAGCCATTTATCAGGTTTCTGGAGGCTGGGAAGTCCAAGGTCAAGATGCTAGTGTGGTTGAGTGAGGACCCCTTTCCTGGTCCATAACCAGTGCCTTCCCTGGTGGAAGGGGACAAGGGATCCCGCTGCAGCCGCTTTCTGAAGGACACTAATGCAATTCCACGAAGATCCCACCTTCATGACCTAAGCGTCCTCCGGAAGTCCCCACCTCCTCATACCATCATCTTTAGGGGTTAGGATTTTAGCATAGGAATTTTGGAGGGACACATTCAGACCATAGTAGTGCCATTTCATGAGAAAACCTCGTAATTGGATGTTCTTGTTAATAACTAATGGATCGTCATGCGGTGATGTGTGGGCAGTCCATTACAAGGTCATAGGCTGGTTCAGAACGGACCAGAGACACACCTGCTGTTACCGAGCTCTCTGTCCTGCAAAATTTAAGTCTGTTCAGCAGCCCTTGGCACCAAGGACCCTCTGACGTTGAAACACTGTTTCCCCCTCTCCTGGGGGGCCACAACCTCCTGACATACTTGCTGGTACTTTGTTGATCCTTCTTATGTATCATTTCTATGCCTGCCCCCCCTCCCAATGGAGCTATCATTCATCTTCACATTGTTTTGTTGCCTCTCGCTTCTATACACACACCTGCTGTCTGAGTTCTTTGGTAAAAATTGCTCTCCCTGTGTTGATTACTCGAAGTTCTGCCTGCAGCCCACATCACTCCCTGGGGCCCTTTCTCTGAACGTGTCTCTATCCAGATGCACCGCAAGCTCCTCACAAAGACTGAATCCTCCTCTCCAACCCCGTTTTGCTCCTGTGTTCCTTGCTTCGTGAATGGCTCTTTCACCTGGTTTTCCTGGACAGCCCTCGGGTTTCCTTGCAGCCTCCTTGTCCTTCCCCTCTGCCCTGTTTTGTCCTTTTGCCTTCTGTCTCCATCCTCCTCAACCCACTCTGCATATTATGCCTGTGGGGAGTTCTTCAATGACCAGCCTGTTCCCTGCCCCCTACTTAAAGCTCTGTCGTGGTTCTCTTTAGAGTTGGGACAGGGGACACACTCCTTGACATGGCTTTCATGGTCTGTCCCCTACCAGCTTTGTCTGTCTCTGCTCTTCCTCTAAACCGTACCCCACACTGAGGGCTAACAGGCAGCTGGCCGGCAAGACATTGTAACACTTCTGTCCAGTTGATAAATAAATCATGACCTGAGTCCTCTGAGTTCCCCTCTGGCTGCAGCCCCTGCCTGGGGAACTCCTGGGACCTCTTCATAAGTCAGCAACTAAAGCGTTAATGCTAGATGCTCTTGGGGAGAAGGTCTTCAGTACCTCTATTTTGTCATTGCTCAGGGACCAGGTTAGGTGGCTAAGCCCTCAGTGTTGAACGGCGTGCCTGGTTTGTAGAATCCTGAAGCTGTCAGGTCTGGAAGTGCTCTTTGTTCTTACCCTTCTGCTGCCCTCCTTCCTCCTCAGCCCTCACTCATACACTAACTACTCAAACGTCTGTTCTCTCTCTTTAAAATTGTGGCAAAGTACACATAACATAAAAATGACCATTTGAACCATTTTAAGTGTACACATTAGGCGACTAACCCCACCATTCATCTCTAGAATGTTTTCATTTCCCCATGTTGAAAGTCCATCTGCATTAAACACTGACTCCCCCTCCTCCAGCCCTAGGCACTTGCCATTCTACTTTCCATCTCCATGGTTTGTCTTGTTTAAGTACGTTGTACAAGTCAGGCTTACTTATGTGCCACATACCTAAGGTTTAGTTCCTTTACTCTAATGTCTTCAGGGTTCATGCATTTGTAGTATGTCAGAGTTTCCTTCTTTTTTAAGGCCGAATAGTAGTCCATCGTGTGTACACACACCACTGTGTTTATTTTCTCCTCTGTGGATGGACACCTGGGGTGCCTCCATTTATTAGTTGGCCATGAACATGGCCATATTGTCATGTCATACTGCCATGGACACGGGTGTACACATAACTATTCGAAACCCTGCTTTCAGTTCTTCTGGGTAAGTGCCCAGAAGTGGTATTGCTGGATCAGATGGCAGTTGTACATTTCACTTTCTGAAGACCCGCCAGACGGTTTTCTGTGGCGGCTGCGCCATTGTCCGTCCCCACCAGCAGCACACAGGGTCCCCAGTTCTCCACATCCTTGCCAACACTTGTTGTTTTCATGTATTTCTTTTTTGAGACGAGCCATTCAAATGGGTATGAAGTGGTGGCTCATTGTGGTTTTGATCTCTTGTCTCTTGAAATTTCAGATTTGCCCCTCCAAAAGTCGTTCATAAGCTCCTCACCTGGTTTGGCTGTCCTGTGCTCCTCCTCTAGGTGTCTCTTTTCTGCCCACCCTCCCCCACTCCTCAATAGTCCGGAGTCCTTCTCTCATCAAACTGATTTATGGCACTTTCTGCTTTCTCGACTGTCTCTCTTGATGGTCAAGGCCTGGGTCTATTCTTGGTCTTCTCTGTAGCTCCGGTGCATTACAAGGTGCCTGGCCACCAGAAAGGACATTCAGAATAATGACTCCAGGACCCAGACTTGAGGACATGCTGCTTCTGGTCCTGGGAAGCCAGACCCCACCCTCTGCTGTCTGTCTGTCTTCTTACAGTCAGCTGAGAGCAGGTGGTATTAATATACATCCAACTATAAAATTAGAGAAACTGACTTCCTTGATTCTCAGTGGGGATTTTTGAAAACAGTTGATTGCATTTAACTCAAAACAGAATTTATATTTTGCTTCATTGGGTCACTTTGGGTAACAATTTCATTTCTGTAGAAAAGTATTTTTGGAGGAAGCTTCATGTGCCAGGAGAAGACCGGGCCCATCCTTTTGCTTGTGAGGGGAAGTCCGCTCCCCTACCCTGCCATCCCTGTACGGCTTTCAGTTCCCTCTTTGTGTTTCTCTGTCGTATTCATGAACTTGCAAATCAGCTAGTCCTGGTACAAGAGACCTTGGAAGGATGTCGGTGTAAGATCCAAAGAAAAGACTGAGCTCTGCCCAGGGTTGGTGATCAGAATGTTGAACAGCCGGTTGGGGACTGCTGGCTTTAGGGAGAGAGCCAGAGCCACAGTGCTATCCCCCTCGGGCCAGGTGTTAACCTTTGAGTTCCTAGAGTATGGGGATGTCTGCAGGGCCCTAGGGAGGGTCCTTGACTGCTGGGGTGGCCGAGGGCTTGGGCCAGTGACAGGAAACTGTCCCAGCATTTTAGGATCTCATAGAGCCAACCTGTTGCCCCTTGGCCAAGGGTGACCTCTGGCTGTTTTAAAGGTGTTTGATCCTAAGGTCTAGTAAATTAAAACTAGTAAATTTGGCCTCAAAGTTGTCAGTTTTTTTTCATAATTGTCTGGCTTTTTGGATTCATGGGTCTTTTGCTTTGTTCCCGTCAGCCTGAAAATGACTCGTCAGCAGAGGATGGGGTACATCCCTAAAAGGAAACCAGACACAAGCTTCTAAAGTCCTTCGTTTGGCACTAGAGAAGGTTCCTGCTTTGTAATAAAGGCGGGCTGTGGACTCTTTTAGACCAGGGGTGCATGCCAGGTGTGCTATGCTGAGTTGTTAGAGCTCAGGACTCCAACTTGAGGTGCTCACAGGGGCCAGGCAGACGACAGAGACGAGCGAGGCAGGCCTGCGGAAGGCCCCTGGGTGCGTGGAGACCGTGAGTCATCTCGCTGCTGCAGGGCAGGCTGGGAAGCATCCGGGGGCTCAGGAAGAAGAGAGATTTTGATGAGCAGTGGGGTGGGGGTTCACTCTTTTGCACAGAGTGGTAAGAGATTGTCTTTGTGGGACTTTTGAATAGAGACCTCAGGGAAGGAGGGAAGTAGCCATACGGTCACCTGGGGAAGGAATCCTGTTCTGTTCAGTGGGTGGAAAAGCTTAGAGTCACTTGCCTCTTTTCTCAAGTTTATTCTCTGTCCTTCCCGGCAGACTGTTTCCCAGGCTCCCTTGCCCACTGTCTTCCTGCTTGGCCAGAGGGAGGTGGTGATGAGTTTTGAAGGTGGGAGATAGAGGGAGGCTGGAGCCTTTCCTCCCACCTCCAGTGGCATGTCTAGCAGTGCCGTGCTCCCTCTGTGGTCTGTGGACGTCCTGTGAGACCCGCAGGTCAGGCCTCAGTCTTCTTGTTTTACTCTCCTCCTTGGTGCTTCTGCCACAGTCTGGCTGTTGCCCGTCAGGTCTGCATTTAGGAGTGGAATTGCTGGATCCTGTGCTAATTCTCTGTTTACCTTTTTGAGGAACCACTGAACTGTTGTCAACAGTGACCGCACCATTTTACATTGATACTTTTTTTTTTTTTAAAGTAGGGTTGGAATTGCCTTTATTTCTCTGCAACTGAAATGAACTCTGCTATTGAATCCCCTTTCAGTGAGCTCTCACATGCTTGAACAGCACCTTTTCCTTCTGTTCCTCTGGCTTCAGGGAGGGGTGGCTTTCTGACACTGGTAATCTCTGGGTGGTCTCATTATCTCCTGTTTGGCTTTGTAGCTCTTCCTAAGTCTTTGTAACAGACGCCCCATGTTCAGTTCCTTCAGTGCACTGCCCGGTGTGGTTTCTGTTCAGGGCTGGGCAGGCGGAGCGTGCTTGGCGTGTTGGAGCAGCATCAGGGAGATCGGCAAGGCTGGAGCAGAGGGAGTGAGGTGGAGAGCCGGTCGGGGTTAGAAGGCCACCGACGGGCAGCGAGCGGCGGTGGATCTACCTCAGCTGCGTTTGTTTTCCTGCTCTCCACCCACCTCCACCAAGATAATTGGCACTGTTCTGTGGAGTCAGCAGGGACATTTCGTTTTTAGATTTAAACAGACTGGACTCTTCAGAGATCACCCAGTATCTCGGATTATTGTGCATTTATTCATTCTTTAAAAATGTACCAAGTTCTGAATTGTAAACTTTAAAATGGTGGATTTTATGTTATGCCAAGTTTACCACAATTAAAAAATGAACCTGGAAGTGCCTCATTGGCAAGCATAAAGTTTTTTTTTTTTCCTAACTGAAAGGGAATTTTTATTTATTTATTTATTTATTTTTTTAAAAGATTTATTTATTTATTTATTTATTTGACAGAGAGAGAGATCACAAGTAGAGAGGCAGGCAGAGAGAGAGGGGGAAGCAGGCTCCCCGCCGAGCAGAGAGAACCCGATGCGGGGCTCGATCCCAGGACCCCGAGACCATGACCTGAGCCGAAGGCAGAGGCTTTAACCCACTGAGCCACCCAGGTGCCCCTGAAAGGGAATTTAATAGCAGAGTTAATTTTAGTTGCAGAGAAATAAAGGCAAAAAAAAAAGTATTGATGTAAAATGGTGTAACCACCATTGACAAGAGTTTGGTGGTTCCTCAAAGAGGTAAACCTATAATTCCTGTATGATCCAGCAATTCCGCTCCTAAATACTGACCTAAAAGAACTGAAAGCAGGGAGTCAAACACACTTGGATATGAATGTTCTAGAAGCATTATTCATAAGAGCTAAAAGATAGAAAAACCCAAATGTCTGTTGACAGATGAGTGGATGAACAAAATGTGGTATATACACATAGTAGGACAGTATTGAGCCACAGAAACAATGAAATACCGATAAATACTAAGACAGGGGTGACCCTTGAAAACATTTCTGCTAAGTGGGAATAGTGAGACACAAAAGGTCCTATGTTGTACAATTCGACTTACATCTAGTACCACCGAAAAGTGGAATAGAGGCCCCTGGGGGTTGAGGGGGGAGGGGAGAATGGGGGAGTTACCATTTCCTGGGTATGGAGTTTCTGTTTGGGATGATGGAGAAGTTCTGGACATGGGTGGTGGTGATGGTCGCACATCCTCATGAATGTACTTACTGCTACTGAATTATGCACTGAAAAATGGTTAGCATGGTACATTTTATTATGTCTATTTTACCACAAGTTTTAGAAAGCAAAAAAAAAAAAAAAGTCAAGATTACAGACTTTTTACAAGTCTTTATTATGTGATATTTAAACCACACTTCCTGTCTTCTGGTTTCGGGAGGCAGTCCTGTGGCTGGTTGGGAGATGGCCAGGGGACGAGGTTACAGCCCCTTCTCTGCTTTGCTGATCCGTTTGTGTCTCGTAGTCAGGCTCATCCAGATTTGGAAGTGACTGGGACTTGGGGGCACTTGTGCTCCCCTTTGTCTGAGGCTGGAATAGGGGACCACTTGGTGGCCTTTTGTTCCTGGAATTGCTGATACCCTGTATGGGTGATTCTGTTAGTTTTTTACTTAAAATCCCTTCCCCGTTTCTTCTTTGACTTAACAGAACCTTGATTTTGCTCTGGGCCACGGATGTCCTCTGGGTAATGGATCGTGAGTGATGAAGCCACTCTTGACATTCTCTATCTCTATTCCTCTTGGTTTTCTGGGATTACTTACCCTTGCCTGAAAAAAGGGGTAACAGAGCTGGTTTTATCTTGTCCTGTTTCTTCTCCGATTGTGGCTGTGATACCCAGGGTGGTGGCAGTCCTCTGGGACGGGGGTGAAGGTCAAGAGGTTGGAGATTCTGCCGGTGACAGTGCCTTTGAGGCAGCTGTCTACCTGCAGACTAAGTCCACGAGAAAAAGAAGCCTTTCTTTGTTTACAAGGAAGGAGCCTAGTTCCTTGTAGTTGGGTTTTCTGTTTTCTCATTGAGCAATGCTGTTTTGTTTTTATTTCTTCCTGAGGATGCATTTGCCACTTGTACGCCCGTAGGCACACCCCAGTGCCGGGAGCGTTGCCCCTCCTCTGAAATGATTGTCAGGTGACAGAAGAATGCACCCTATCTCACTGCATCAGGCTTCTGGTCGCAGGTGACAGCTAGTCACTTGGAAAACAAAGAGCATTTCCTAACTTAAGTAACTAAGAAAACTGGAGGGTGAACAGGCTTCAGGGGCTCAGCATCCCCTGCATCGGTCTCTGTGTCTCTGTCCTGCCTCTGACCAGGTGGGTGTCCTGTCCAGGTGGGAGTGCTCTACAGGAAAGGGAGGAAAAGGGCCCAGTGGCTCCAGGCTTACATGTTTATCTGAGCTCCTACTTCTAGAACAGTGGACGGCAAGCTGCCTCCTTAAGGGATCAGATGGGAAGTATTTGGGCTCTGTGGGCCATGGGTGTCTGTAGCAGCTTCCCAGCGACGACTCTGTAGTGGGAAAGCAGCCGCAGGCAGTGTGTCTGCAAATGGCCATGAGTCTTCCGATAAAACTTCACTTACAAAGACAAGTCGTGGGCCAGGTTTGGCCCTTAGACTATTGTTTGCTGACTTCAGTTCTCGAGGGAGCCAAGGTCTCCCCTTTAGTGGTTCAGGTAGAAGTTGCGGGAAGAACCCTGTGGTCTGGAGCGGGGACCAGGCTGAGACCGGTGAGGCTCTCAACGCAGCCAGGGAATTTATGGGAACACCAAGAAACTCAGCAATCAAGAGACCTAACGTTTTCATGCAATATTTTTAAAAAGTCAAAATTAATGCAGAAAAAAACCGGTGACACTCAAAATAACAAACAGGGTCAGGGGAAGGGTAGGGTGAGCGAGGCGGGTTGCCGCAACACCCCCTGCTCGGCCCGGTGACAGCCTAGAGTTTGGTGGTGCTGAAGGCAGCTTCACTGGGAACCAGATGGAACGCGGTTCTCCTAGGAAGGAGGGACGCAGCTACTGGAAGAAGGGGGAAGGGTGCTGTTTGCTCGCTGTGCTGCCTCAGTGCGAAGCACTTTACCACGTATGTTTTCTCATTTCCTCCCCCTCATCACAAACATCAAAGGTAGATACTGCAACCCCCATTTCACAGATAAGGAAAATGAAGGACAAAATAAGTTGCCCAAGGGCACACAGCGCCTGAACTAGAACTCGAGTCCCAGTTTTTCTTTTTTTTTTTTTAAGATTTTATTTATTTATTTGACAGACAGAGATCACAAGTAGGCAGAGAGGCAGGCAGAGAGAGAGGAAGGGAAGCAGGCTCCCTGCTGAGCAGAGAGCCCGATGCGGGACTCCATCCCAGGACCCTGGGATCACGTCGAGTCCCAGTTTTTGTCCTCCAGAGTATGTCGGCATCTGTTATGGCCCAAGGCCTGTTAGAAACTTCACCAGAAGGCCTGTGGTGTTAGTCCCCCTCTGTGAACAGGTGCCCCCGGAGTTGACTGGCCTCAACAGCCCCTTCATGGCTCTTGTTCGTGTGGGCAGATGGCGTTTGGGCGTCCGGAGAACCAGAAGCCCTCACCCTCTTCTGGAATGAGCCCCGGTTTCACAGCAGTAAGAGATCGGTTTATTGCCCCAAATTAAATTACGGACACTGCGAGTGTTAAGTGGCACGTGAGCTGCACTTGAAATAGACCCCATTAGTGCTGGCAGTGGAAGTGGAGCCCTGCTGGGATAATTCTTATCATCGCCAGCATCGCTTTGGCAGGCTGTAGAGGGATTCTGTGGCGCTAAGCAATTGGCGAAATTGAAAGGTGAAAACACACGTTAAGTGTTTCGTGTGCATTCAAGGTCAGAGGGAGGTCACCCTGGTTCTCCAGAAAGACCCGATGCAGGTGAGAGTCACCTGCTTTGAGTCATGATGGAGATACAGGTGGTTGTTCAGCATGTTTTGAAACAAAGCCCCCGTCCTGGTTTCTGAGAAAAGCACTGAGTGGAAAAAAGGCCGTTCCGCATTTGTGTGGTCTCGGCTGATCTCCTGGGCCTGGGAAGGGGATTCATGTGGCATTTCGGGATTGAGACAGGTCGTCTTGAGTGAGCTGCCTTGTTGGCTTTCCCAGTCATTCCCGAGGTGTAGATTCAGACCCACCCCAGCGGCTGGCTGGATCCGCAGACGTGCGCACGCGTGCATGCAGTTGCTGTTAACAGGGAAGGGAGAAGAGGAAACAGCATAGCTGCTCTCGTGCGAGACGGTCGTCAGTAAGCTGATGGCGGCCGGTCATCATGGCCTGGCCTTCGTGCTCAGGCTCTGCTTCCCATTTCTCTAGTCATCCCAGTATCTCTGGGTGGGTCTGTACTTCGGGGCTCATTTGGAGGGAGAGGAATCTGGAGCATAGCCCGGCTGCCAGGGTCATTCTCTGGATTGCTCTCTTCACCCTCGCCCAGCCCGCTGCACTGGAAGCTTTGTTATGGACCGACCCTCACTGTCTGCCTGGTAGTCCCCAGCTTTGCCAAGTCTGTGGCCCCCATTAAGAATGCAGTCCATGCTAACTGAGCTGAACTGACTTATTCGAGTGAATTTACTAACCAGGTATCTAATTTATGAAGATGTGTGTGTTTCCGTTCTTTTAGAAGGAAGGTTGAAGGGTCTGTGAGTCTGTATAGCTTCTGGATTTGAATCCCCATCTGGCAGCAAAGACTCAGCAGTGTCTCTCCCTTGGGATATTGAGCAGTTGTGAACACGATCATCTTGAAGAGGGTAGAGCCCTCCGTCCCCGCACAGTCTGTCCCAGTTAGTGCTTTGCCGTCAGGTAGCTCCCAGGTCCCATGCTGCCCTGCTGCTTACTAACTGCCCGTCACTGGGTGCAGTCACCCTCCTTGGCCAGGCCTCGGCCCTGGTCTTTGATAGGGGGCTGGCCTTGGTGCTTATGAAGACTGAGGTCTGATGTCAAGTCTTGAGGGCAGGGGAGGATAGTGGCTAGTGCTCCGCCCACAGTAGCAGGGCTTGCTGGTGGTGCTGGTGTTGCCAGTGATCGTTGGGAGCGTGGGAAAGGTTCGATGAGCATATGTGAAGAAAATAGGTCACAAGATGAGGTATATACTAGAGTGAAAATTATGAAGATCTCTGTGCGTGTAGATGAAAAAGGTGGGATGGGAGGAGATCCAATAAACTACCTTGTGGATAAAAAGAAACTTTTTTAGCTTTCCCTTAAAGGCTTAAATCTGTTCCTGTTCTCAGGCATATGGACATCTTTTCTAAGGAACTAGAAATGAGGACAGTTATGGACAAGGAGGTTCAAAGCAGTACATAGGGAAGGTTGGCAATACATCGTGTTCCCAGAGGTAGAGAAATGGTTAAAATGTGTTTCATTGGGAGGCCATCAAAAGCCATGTTTTCAAACAGCTTTACTTTTTTAGAAATTTTTCAAAAGATTTTTTTTTTATCTGAGATAAAACGAGAGTGAGAGAGAGGGAGCACGAGTGGAGGGGAGGAGCAGAGGAGAGGGAGAAGCAGATTCCCCGCTGAGCAGGGAGCCTGACGTAGGGCTCGATCCCAGGACCCTGAGATCATGACTGGAGCTGAAGGCAGATGCTTAAAAGACTGAGCCACCCCGGTGCCCCCGTGTTTTCAAAGATCTTTAAGTGTTACGGGGAAACGTTCATGATCTAGACAAGTAAAGAAACAAACCCGGATGTAAAATTACACTCTTTCTATCTTTCTTCTCTGTGCTAAAGAAGTAACTTTTTTACGCTCCTGAAAAATGCCTCGGGACTGTCACTCTACAACGACGTGCATCCCAGGCCAAGAGCCACCGTGCCCGTCCCTTTCTCCGCAGAGCCCGTGTTCTGGTTCTACGTGAAGGAAGTCCTCAGCAAGCACGAACTGCCACGCTTCTACTCCCTGCGCCACATCGCGTCGGATGTGGGCCGCGGCCGGGCCTGGCTGCGCTGTGCCCTCAACGAGCACTCGCTGGAGCGCTACCTGCACATGCTCCTGGCCGACCGCGGCAGGCTCAGGTACCGGGGTGGGCGTCCAGGGGGAGGCGCAGCCGACGGGCCAGAATCGCAGCGTCTGAGCGCCTGTGCTTGTATCCCAGTCTCCTTGTCGGGGGCACGCGGGTTCCCCTCTTACAGTCCCAGCATATTCGGCTGTGCTGGGGGCACAGAGGGTTCGAGAATGAGCGAGGGAATGAATGCTCATAAAGGGCTCAGTGTGGCACCTGCATACGGCAAGTTCTCCATAAGTGCTTGTGATTGAGGTGTGGGCTGTGGGGAGCACTGCCGTCCCAGGGTACAGCCAGCTCTCATTTGGTGCAATTTTAGTTTGGCCTCCTTTCAGACCCAGTTTCTTTCTCGGTGGAAATTGGGTGTTTAGAGCTCAGTTTTGTGTCTGTCTTAACTTTGTGCTGGGTTCTTTACAATTCCTTCTGTGTTTTTGAGGTTAATTCAGCCCCAAACTGACTGAAAGAAATAGGGAAACTTTGCGCTGGGGAGTGAAGTCAATTGTTATTTAAAAACAACAAAAACAACAGTTTTATGACGTTTCCCTTTTTGTTTCCCTTTTTTTCTTGATCGTAAACAGACAGCTCACCCTATCCGTTAGTGGAGGTCAGTTTATGCTGCTACAACAAACAGCATAAAACCCTCCGTGGCTTGCGACAGCCACCTTTTCTTCTTCCTCCTGTTACGTGTCTATCACGGATACGTCGGGCTTTCCCGTCTCAGGGTCCCAGGGTGACAGAGGTTCCGTCTTGACAGATGCTGTCATGATTGCCAAGGTAGGAAGAGGGACGTGGTTGAACTGAGCACTGGCTTTTGAAGCTTCTGCACAGGGAGATCCTTCACTTCCACCCACATTTCACTGGCTGCGAGTCACATGGCCACAGCCCAGCTCCGCAAGGTGGGGGTGTGTGGCTGTCGCCTAGCCGTGGGGGAAGGGCACTGATTATGCATCAGCCGTGGTACTGTCAGCCACGTTCCTTTCAGAAACATGTGACAGTGCTGTCATTTTCCTGTATTCGTGATGTTAGCAGTGACTCTGTCTCTGTCAGTGGCTATTACTTACTGCTCGAGAGTAGTGGACTAGACGTGTCGCTTTGTGTCCGCCGACGGTGCAAAGGGACAGTGATCAGTCCTGTGCTGGTTCCTTGAGTAGCTTACACATTAGCAGTGCCCAGATCCTCAACAGTGAGGATTTAATTTCAGCGAATTAATTTAATTTAGTCCAATAAGATGGCATTTCATTCATGCCGTGATGCAGTCCCATGATTTTACATGCTGTTGTGCATCCCCTGGTTTGTCTCCTCTTCTGTTTTTTGTGCTGCTCGTGGTCACCTGGCTACCAGCAGCTTGTTAGGTGTTCTGGATTGTGCATGAGGACTCCTGAAGTTCTCCCATTGATGGTACCTGTGGTGCCCTGTCCGGCTGCGTGCTTGGACTCTGGGTCTGACATGGAAGGCATGGGGGCCGGGACTGCTGTGCTCACTGCACCCCTGTGCTATTTGGATGTCTGGGTGCACCCCCCGGGCCTTAGGCAGTTTTAGTTGACGAGAACATTCTCCTGAATCTTACAATGAATTTTTTTTCTTTCCTTGTTTCTTTTAAAGATTCTATTTATTTGACAGAGAGAGAGAGAGAGGGAGGGGGAGACAGTGAGCACAAGCAGGGAGAGCGTCATAGGGAGAGGGAAAAGCAGACTCTCTGCTGAGCAAGGAGCCCAATGTGGGGCTTGATCCTGGGACCCCGGGATCATGACCCGAGCTGAAGGCAGACACTTAACTGACTGAGTCACCCAGGCGCCCCTACAGTGAATTTTCATGAAGCTCTTTCCAGTAGATCATTTGCAAGTAGTTCAGGGATGTACAACTCAACACCAAGGTCGACTAGAACAACGAGCCATCAAAGTGAATCCAGATATTATCACAGTAGAACTCACCCAGATCACTAGCCACTTACCTACCAAGATGTGGGAAAACCAGATTCATTCACATGCATGGAAATGGGCTCCGATTCTGAAAGCATCCCAGTCTTGGGAATTGGAATGGCAGTGGCAGTGCCAGCTTTAATGTGTAGTCTGCACTCGGGCCGACGCTCTGCTGGGTGAGTGCATTGGAAGTGGGGCGTTCCTGTTCTGTCAGTGCTCTCAGTCACTTCTGCAACGAATGCGTCCCGTCCCCTGCTGCACTGCAGGTCCCTGACCACTCACTGTGCTCTAGCCATGTGAGCTTTGACTGCATTGAGAGTTCTTTGACCTGGTAGGGAAGTCAGGGGTTGAAGATGCTTGCTTGCTACTGCTTAGCAGGTGTCGGATACAGAACTGGGGAACCGGCCGGGGGCCCCTGTCTCAGAGCCCTGGCCGGACCATCATTGCCGGCGAGCTTGGACAAGCCCTGTAGTCCTTGCTGACCCCTTTCCTTCTACTGCCCTTGAGATTCATGGGCCCCTTTTAGCTCCCCAGCCCTTTCCAGGGGTAACTTGGGCTTTAGGTCTGCAGCCCAAGCAAGTGTTACACACAAATGCTCCAGCTGATGGAGCCATGGAGCTCTGTCGTTGTTTCTGAGATTGTCTCTTGTGGTAGCCCAGGCATGGCTCCCAGGGGTCAGCTCAGATTTCCTGCCTGTGTCTTAGAGACCTTGCTAGACTGGATGCCACCTCTCTTCTCCTTTGCTGCTTCGTCAATAACTGCATTTACATTTCATGCCTGTTTCAGTTCACTCAAGCTCGGGACCAATGAGGAGGTTGTAGGATATGTACTTTCAATCCTTTGTTTATTACCGGAAGCTTCCTCTGGGCAGAGACCTTGGATCTCCATCTGGCTGACTAGGCATGGCTTTTCCAGGGAGCCGTGAGAGGGAGCTGTCTGGCTGATGGATGCTGAGAACCGCTGCTCAGAACTTCCCCCTTTCTCTTTCAATTTGCAGTGCTTTTTATGAAGACTGGTCCTTTGTGATGGATGAAGAAAGGTCTAGCATGCTTCCTACCATGGCAGCTGGTAAGCCTGGTGCAGGCCAGGAGTGACGGGTCCTTGAAGCTTGGAGAGCAGAGTCGGCTGCCTGGGAGGGAATTTTTAGCTCCAGGAGAGGCTGTGATTTTCCCTGTTGCTCCCCGACTCAGTGAGTCACTTGTCACTGTCCTTTTTTTAGTGGCGTGGGTCACTGAGTCCACTTATCTTGAACTGGATATCCTGGCAGGGAAAGCATAGGGTTGGGGGTTTTGGCTGTGGCTTTGCAAGACCTGGGGAATTGGAAGCGGGAGGCCTGGCTTTGAAGCCTGGCTCTACCCTTTCCTGGTTGGTGACCTGGGGGCAGGTCCTGTGAACTCTGTCACCCTTATTTCCCTCCTCTGCCGAGTGGTGACCCTGTTAGCATGGGACTCACTTTTATAGGGCTATAAGAGAATCAGGTGTGGTGAAGAGTCACGTCCACGGTTTGTCAGTGTGGAAGCCCCTGGATGGATGTTAGTCACTGAATCGTTCGGTGGTTTATCGTTTGCCTCTCACTCAAAGGGTGAGCCCAACAGAAGTGGGTACCTCGCTTCTTTCTTTCACAAAAGAAAGAAAAAGCCCTTCCCTGGAGGTTTACACTAAGTCCCACATATCGAGAGTTACGTTCGTCTTGTCCACTGAGGAGAAGTGAGGCTTTGATAGTGATGTCCTGGGTAGGCCAGTGCAGGGTTTTGCCCGAAGTAATAATAGTAATGATATTGGTGCCCACGTTTGAGTGCTTACTGAGCTGAGTGTTTTGGTGAGTGATTGTCTTTAATACCCTGTGTAAGAGACACTCTTGTCCCCATTTTACAGGTAAGAAAACTAAAGCTAAGGTTGTACGTGACTTGACCCAGTTCTCCTAGAAAGCGGCAGTGCGGGGATCCCACCCAGGCCGTCTGAGCCCAGAACTTATGTCTTAACCTCCCTGGGGTTGACTTCTTATTTGTCTTTGACCGAGAGGGAGAGAATTGGGAAAGACTCACCTGCTGTGATAGCTGGTGTCTCCTGACCCCATTTTGTGGGAGGTGTTTTTTTTTTTTTAATTTATTTTTATTTTTTAAAGATTTTTAAAATTTATTTGACAGAGAGAGACACAGCGAGAGAGGGAGCACAAGCAGGGGGAGTGGGAGAGGGAGGAGCAGGCTCCCCGCTGAGCAGAGAGCCCGATGCGGGGCTCAATCCCAGGACCCTGGGATCATGACCTGAGCTGAAGGCAGACACTTAGCTGTCTGAGCCACCCTGGCGCCTCTTGGGGAGGTTTTTAAATCAGGGCTTCAGATCAGGGCGTCCCCTCTCGTGTATTGTATCGTTTGCCGCTCACTTACCGTGTTGGAGGTGTGACTCCCCGTGGCCGACACTCCAGACTTTTCCCTCTTCTGGGCAGGTCTGAACTCCATCCTCTTTGCCATCAACATCGACAACAAGGATTTGAACGGACAGAGTAAGTTTGCTCCTACCGTGTCAGACCTCTTAAAGGAGTCCACGCAGAACGTGACATCCTTGCTGAAGGAGTCCACGCAGGGGGTGAGCAGCCTCCTCAGGGAGATCACAGCGTCGTCTGCTGTCTCCATCCTCATCAAACCCGAGCAGGACACTGACCCCCTGCCCGTCGTGTCCAAGCACGTCAGCGCCGGTGAGCGGGAACAGGTGTGGGAGTTTGAACCAAGGGGTCGGGTCGAAGGATGGCAGGCCGTGGCCGAGCGGGACACACCTCGTGGGCTGAAAGCACCAAGGGAAGGCTCATGCCCTTGGGTTTTCAGTTTGCACTTGTGTTTATTTTTCTTCTCCTCACTCACTCCGAAAGGGACTGAGAGCCTTGCTGAGATGTGAAGACGATAGGGCTGGGAGCACATTCAGCTCACCGACAGCAAAATGACCGTGACGGTTTCTTGGTCACATGAAGCCCCATGAGCCTGATCTCCGTTCATTTGTTCCTTCCTCCATTCATTCATGTGTTCGTTGACTGCAGTCTGTGTGCTGGGCAGTGAACTAGGAAGATCTCTAGCGTTTAGCCTGCAGGCTCTTCTGGGTTGGGGGACGATAGATATTTAATGACAGATTATACAAATAAGTAATTATCCTTCTGATAAATGAGATGCACGCCAAGCACGGGGTGCTGTGGAGATCGTGCACTGTGGGGGGGGGTGACATTTCAGTGGAGGCCAAGGGGAAGGGAGGAGTTGTCAGCTTCGACTCTAGGCTGGGGACGCCAAAGAAAGTTGATTTAGTTAAGATCCATTTTGTGACAACTTTGTGATATGCCTTGAGCCTTCTGGGAGATCCAGAATGTTGCTATAGCAAAAGTGGAGATTTTGGGTTTAAGTACGTAGTGCTAGTATTCGCAGATCTCTTTAACAAGGCAGTCATCATGGTTGTCTCCTTGGAATTATTAGTGATGGTGAAAACTCAGAGTCTTGTGGGGTCTTTATCCATCTTGTCCTCTCCTCCTCCAGTAGAGACGCCAGGCAAAGGACACAGGAAAGAGGACTGTGAGGGCTTTGGTGTGACAAAGATGTTGGAATTTGTATACCCAAGGAGTGTCCTTTTCACCGCTTTTGACACTGTCTCAGAGTCTGATACGCAGGCGAAGCCTCACCGTGTCACAGCTTGGCTTCGATGGAATGGAATGTCTGGAATCAGCTCAAAGTATCTCATGGCCAAGTTGGACGATTGCGATGGGTGAACTGACTTCTATAAGTACTGGTCACCAGAGCACCGTTGATTTCGGTTTCAGTTTAGTCTTTATTGTGTAACAGCTCCAAAATGTAGTGGCTTGAAACAGCCACGATATATTATTATTTTTTTCATCAGTCTCTGGGTTAGCAAGATGGCTCACTGATTCCCCTGGAATCCCTCGTGGGGCTGCCCTGAGCTGGTGGCTGAGGCGGAAGGTCCAAGATGGTCCCGGTTCCATGGCTGGATCGTAGTGCTCACTGTCGGCCGGACATCTGTTTGTCTGTACCTGACCTCTTGTGCTCCAACAGGCTAGACTGGCTTCCTTCCTAGGGAGTTTCAGGGCCGCATTCCGGGGGTTCATCCCCTCCTCGTGCCCGGGCTCGTGAGCTCCCCGTGAACTCTGCTGCGAGCTATTGGCGAAACCCGAGCACTGAGCCAGCCCACAGCCCAGACTGGAGAAGGAGGTGCTACCCTCAGTGGGAGCAGCAGCGGCGTCCCTTTGCACGCAAGGATGGACTGTGCCTGCTGAGCTGTTGGCCGCCACCCCAAACGCTGTTGTTGGCTCCATCCATCAGCCAGGAGGGTATTTTCCCAAGTGAAAGTCACTTCCGGAATGGGAACTCCCTCTGAATCAAAGTGCTTGCAAGGGACGATTGTTATGTATGCTCTGTGGCACGTTGGTTTAAATCAGAAGCAGAGTCCCACATCCATTTTGCTCAGTGTCCTGTAGACAGGTTGTGTGTGTGTGTGTGTGTGTGTGTGTGTGTTTTTCCCTAAGAATTAAAAAAAAAAAATCTGAAATTATCTCATTTATTTTTCAGGAGAGTAGTAGAGGATTTTCCACAATCTAGAAGCAAAAATGGCTCAATCATGGCTTCGTCTGCTCTTCTTATACCATATCTTCTTTTGCCAGATGCCAAATGTAGAAAGGAGCGGAAGAAGAAGAAGAAGGTGACCAACATTATCTCTTTTGACGATGAGGAAGAGGAGCAGAACTCTGGCGATGTTTTTAGAAAGATCCCCGGGGCCGGGGAGAGCTCAGAGGAGAACTCCGACCGCTCCTCCGTCAATATCATGTCGGCGTTCGAAAGCCCCTTCGGGCCGAATTCCAACGGAAGTCAGAGCAGCAGCTCGTGGAAAATCGACTCTCTGTCCCTGAACGGGGAGTGTGGGTACCAGAAGCTCGACGTGAAAAGCATCGACGATGAAGATGTGGATGACAATGAGGATGATGTGTATGGGAACGTGTCGGGCAGGAAGTGCCTGGGTCACTCGGGCTCACCCGAGAAGTGAGTGTCGCTTGAGCTTCTAATGAAGGCTGGCGCGTGAATGGCTTTATATTTCCGCAGCAGCGGGTGAAGTCCGAGCCCACGGTTCATGTGTGTGTCGGGCGTCGCTCGCTTTTCTGATCGTGACTGAGGCGGAAGGAGCCTGAGCTTATACTGCCCCTCCGAGAATAAGCAGGAGGGAAGGGCGTCTGTTGGAGGGTACCGAGTATGAAGTTGGTGCCAAGATATGTGCCTTGAAATTCCTGCTTTCTGTGTTTCTTTGTTTTTGCTGCTTGGATATTCCTTGTATCTCCACTGCTCCTAGCACAGGAAGCTCTGGCGAGAGGCAGGGTTATTCTAGAGAACAGCGGCCCCCTGGCACTTTCTGTTTATCATCCTGGGTGTGCACAGCAGGAACTCGCCTGCGTTTGCTGCTTTAACCCTGGTGGCGCAGTGGATGGTGTTCATGGAAGGGCCTTGATGCGCGAGAAGGCCTAAGGCAGAAGAGCATAGTTTAGAGTGTGGGTCTTGGAATCAAGACAGCCTGGGTTCTTGCTGCCTAGCTCTGTGGCTTAGGTTGGACAAGCTTACTCCCAGAACCTCATCGGAGACCTGGGAGAAAAACAGCACCTGCTTTCCGGAGTCGTGGTTGAGTTGCTGGCATGCCGCCGGTGGGCCTTTGGCAGCACGAAAGAACACAGGTTGGTGCTGCCGCTCTTGCTGCTCTGTAAAAACTCCTGTGCTTCTCTTACTCGGAATGCCACGTGAGCGGCTGCCTCTTTGCCTGGGCCTTGCGGTGCCCGGTGCCATCTGTCACGGCCGGCGTCAGGCAGGCATCAGGCCTGCGTCAGACAGACCCAGCCGGAGACCCTGAGGCAGGATGCAGGGCCCGGTGTCTCTGGCCCTAAGCTTCTGATGTCCCGTGTGTTCTCATAGAAGTCTTCTTCTTCTTCATGAAGCGATGCCTGTTTCTTTCTTTCTTTCTTTTTTTTTTGCGATGCCTGTTTCTGATTCCTGCTGTCGTCCTCATTCACACGGGTACCCGTATTGGCAGCGTGAGCTCATTGATCTTCTGTGGGAGGTGCTGCACATACCTGTGGCGACAGCGGGAACTGGCCTGGGGGGTCAATGAGCACCCCGTCTTTATGGATGGAAGAAGGGGATTCCTCAGAGAGCGGAGATTTGTCCGAGCAGGGGGCGAAGCAGGGATTGCGGGTAGCTTGTGCTGTGCTCCCGGGCTTCTGCTGTTAGAGAGTTGCTGTGTTTCTACATAATGGGGACTGTTGGTTGGTGGACAGATCAACACGTCACGCTTTGCTGACCGCGCCCCCCCACCCCATGTTCAGTATGTAGCTTGTTGGCCTTTGCTGTTGTTCTCATTTTTGGTTTTTTGTTATCAGCCATTCTGAAGTGAATGTTTTCACGCACAAGGCTTTTTCCTACTCCTGACATGTTGGTCAGTGTTGCTTCCCCTGAAGCGTTGGCTCTGGCTCACGGGGTGATTGTTTTCTACTGGGACCCGCGTGTCGCGACCTGCCGTGTGAGTCAGGGCCTCCAGAGAAGCAGAACCAACAGGGGGGACTCCCCCCCCACCCCTTATCCATGGGTCCACTTGCCATGGTTCCCTTTCCGTGGTTTCAGTTAACCATGGCCGACCATGGTCCTGAGCAGGTGCTGCTTCTCCTCGTGGATCATCACAAGGTCGGTGGTAGCCTGGCCCATGTCATTCACCCCACTTTGTCCCACTGATGCCAGCAGGCGGGGTCCGAGGACCCAGAGGGTTCCCACAGGACCAGCCAAGGGGGTCCCCAGCTGCATGCAGGTTAGAAACCCAGCACGAGCCAGCAGGACGTGAAAGCAGAGTTCAGTGAAGGCATAGAGTGTGCAGGTACAGAGTGTGAGACCCAGAAAGGGTCTGGGGGTTTTTACTGAGGACGGTGGTCTGGTGTCTGCCATCTCTCAGGCATCCAGGAGCCAGTGAGAACAAAGATGAGGACCCAGGTGTTATTCCCGGGAGCCAGGGGGACTCGGCATCAGGACGTCTAGCGCCGTGGTGTGGATTACACAGATGATGACTTCCTCCGGTCATCCTCACCAGGTCCTTCCTTAGATGTTATCTGCACTCAAGAAATCATTAACTCCTTGTCTCCTACAAGGAAGACGTGTGCTGTTGCGTTGGGAGGCGTGCGTAAAGTGGAGACCCAGGTCCAAGCAAGAATAAGAGCAAAAAGCAGATTTTTTAAAAAAGAAGACTTATTTATTTGAAAGAAAGAGAGAGAGAGCGCACAGAAAGGCAGAGAGAGAAGCAGATTCCCGGCTGAGCAGAGAACCCAGGACCCAGGATCATGACCTGAGCTGAAGGCAGACTCTTAACTGACGGAGCCTCCCAGGCGCCCCCCAAAGCAGATTTTTATGGAGTCCTTCAGTTTCCCTGTCTCATCATCTGATAGGCAATTTGTCATCTCACGCCATCACAAGAAGGGTGACTCCAGTACAGTGTGATGTTTTGAGAGAGAGAGAGGCCACATTCACATAACCTTTTATTGCAGATTATAGTTGTAATTGTTCTATTTTATTTTATTTATTTTTTAAAAGTTTATTTTATTTTACTTATTTTGTTTGAGAGAGAGAGAGAACATGAATGGGAGGGGCAGAGAGAGTTTTTTTTTTTTTTAAAGACTTTATTTATTTATTTGACAGAGAGAGACTACAAGCAGGCAGAGCAGCAGGCAGAGAGAGAGGGAGGAGTAGTTTCCCCATGGAGCAGGGAGCCCGATGCGGGGCTCGATCCCAGGGCCCTGGGATCATGACCTGAGCTGAAGGCAGCTGCTCAGATGACTGAGCCACCTAGGCACTCCAGGGCAGAGACAGTCTTAAGCAGACTCCACGCTGTGTGGGGCACCTGAGGCGGGGCTTGATCCCACAACCCTGAGAACATGACTCAAATTGAAATCAAGAGTCGGGCATTTAACCAACTGCACCACCCAAGTTCCCCTTCTATTTTATTATTATTGCTGTTAATCTTTAAGGTGCCTAATTTAGAAATTAAAGGTTATCAGAGGTGTGTGTGGATAGGAAAACACAGCGTATGTACAGGGTTCAGTACTTGGTGCAGTTTTAGGATTTCAGGAATCCCCTGGGGGTCTTGGAGTGTATCTCCTATAGATAAAGGACAGAACTACTGTCTGTCCATCCGTACCTGTCTGTCTAGATTTGTTTTAAGGAATTGGCTCACGTGATTGTGGAAGCTTGATGGGTCTGGAATCTGTAGGGCAGACCAGCAGCCTGGAGACCCAGGGAGGAGGCCGGCTGCTGGCAGAATTTCTTCTTTGGGGGACCTCGGTCTTTTCCTTTTACGACCTTTAACTGATTGCATGAGGCCCAGCTGAACTGGGGAGAATGATCTGATCTACTCAAAGTCTAGTGACTGGAGTGTTCATCTCATGTAAACGTACCTTCACAGAAATGACTAGAAGGACGTTTGGTCAGACATCTTGCTACCATGGCCTAGTCGAGTGGACACAGGCAGCCTCCACATTCTGTGTGTCTGTGGGTGAGCACGTCTCTGAGTCTATTCGCTGTGTGTTGTGGCCTCAGACACAGTCATTTCTCTTCCTACCAGACTATGCCACTGAGGGAGGCCTGAGGGGGAGGCCAGCTTGCGAGCCAGGGTAGCCGCCGCGGGCATTGTGATGTGTGACACACAAAACAGTGCAGGGGCACCTCTACAGGGCCCCGGGCCCTTCAGGGCCACTGGGCCTTCTGCAGATTATGGGCAGCCTCTCCCTGGCGTAAGGGGGAATCTCGATTGAACATTCTGCAGAGCGTCTTGGGGAGGAGCAGAGGAATGATGACATGGCCTACTGAGTAATCCTTTCATTTTGATTCTGAGCTAACGTTCACACGAAAGGTCTAGGAGCCTGGAGGGGCCAGAGCCTGAGCAGCTAACAGCACCGCCAGGTTCGTGAGGGACAGGCGGCCCGGCCAGGAGACACCCGCTGTGGATGCGACGGCTCTGGCCACGGCAGTGCTCTGATGGTCTCTGAAGTGCTCTGTTGGCCTAGAGCTGGGTTTAGTCTCTCTTCGCTGGCAATTAAAGCCCCTCCGATGACCGAGGAAAATCTAGTCCCTCCCGCCTCAATACTTACCAGTGTTTGCTTTGCATTTTGTTTTTGTTTTTCTTCAAAGGGGGTAATATCTTTATTATAGAAAGAGGTTTTCACTTCTTATGTGACCTCTGACACCTGTAGGGAAGTGGGATGAAAACATAATTCAAACAGAATCACAAACAATAGGGACAAACGTTACACCTCACTAGCAACTGAGCAAGTGCACAGTGCTTCCGGACACTGCATTTTGCCACGATTTAGAACTGGATGAAAGGAGAGCGCCCGGTTAGCACCTTGGGGGAGTGCTTGCTCGCGGCGGGTCCCAGTTGTGTAGTATGTTCGGGCACACAGGAGGTGCCAGGGGCATCTTCACGATCCTCGCTGCTGGCCTGTAGTGTTGACAGCCCTCCGGGAAGACAGTGTGATACAGAGTCCGGAGCCTCAGAAATGTTTATCCCACTTGATTTTGCCATTCCCCTGCTGGGACTGTGCCCTGAGGACAGAGTCTCGGGAAAAAAGGTGACTGGGTCTAGATACCAAAGTCCACCTTTCAAGAAGCAATACTCGGGAGCCGGGAGCCGACCAGCCTTAGACCTGCCTTAACGGCCGATGATGTGTAGCTCACTTTGGAACATCTTAACGTTTCAGGTCGCAGACTTCTGTCTTTTTAGATTAAATTTTTAGTTTAATTTAAAATTTTAAATTTTTAAGTGTTGTATTTATTTGTCAGAAGATAGAGAGAGAGCACAAGCAAGGGGAGCGGCAGAGGGAGAAGCAGTCTCCCCGCTGGGCAGGGAGCATGAGGCAGGACTCGATCCCAGGACCCTGGGATCAGGCAGACGCTGAGGCCTCAGGCCTGAGCCAAAGGCAGACACTTCACCAACTGAGTCCCCCAGGCATCCCAAGTTCTTAATTTTAATCCCAGTATAGGTACCAGAGTGGTCTATTAGTGTTGGGTGTATACTGTAGTGATTCATCAGTTCCCCATGACCCTGCGGAGTCTTGAACATTTGTAGTGACCTTCTAGAGTATCTCAGTAGTGTGAAGACCAGTTTAGGAATGAATATTGAATGACAAAAGCCAATGATAAATCCTTCATTGAGTTTCATTAGGACCTCCTAAAGAAACATATGGGGTCGCCTGGGTGGCTCAGCCCATAAAGCGTCTGCCTTCACCTCAGGTCATGACCCAGAGTTCTGGGATCGAGTCCCACACTGGCTTCTTGCTCAGCGGGGAGCCTGCCTCTCCCTCTGCCTGCTGTTCTCTCTGCTTGTGCTCGTTGGCTCTGACAAATAAATAAATAAAATCTAAAAAAAAAAAAAAAAAGAGGGAAGTGCTAAGGACAGAGTGTCTAAGTCAGTTTTGGTTTGGGTAGTGTGGTTTTTGGTGTAGTCCCCGCCCCTCTCCTCTTTTTGGCATTTTCTGGGTTTTAAAATAAGCATCTCTTTTTCCTAATGAAAAGCAACACCTGTTATCACTAAGCCGACTGTGGCACCCTGCTCGGAATTGGTCTTTGCCTTAGGAATCACTTCAGTGTAAATCATTTTGGGGGTGGCCTCGGTCACTTTTGCTTGGGTTCTCAAACCTCAGCTGACAGGGCCTGGCTTGACCTGAGCCCTGCCTGTGTTTCTGGAACGTGGCAAAATTTCCCCTCAGAACAAAGGGTGGAAAATCCCATCTGCCTGGAGCCTGCGTAGTGGCCCCTGCAAGGATGGGTGGTTTTGCTGCCTTCTCCCAAGGGGCTCACTGGGGAGTGACCTGTAGGATTCATGGACGGATTCTGCCCAGGTCTGTCAGGGTTATTTCCCGTTTCTTGCTCACGTCTGACCAGAGGCTAGAGAGGGCTGACAGGAAGATCTCGAAGTGGCCTCTGGAAGGCCCTGACAAAATAGCCTCCAGGCCAGATCCTCCCCCAAGCTAAGAATGGTGGTTACTCTTCAAAGGGCTGTCAACAACAACTATGGAGAAGAGTACTTGTGGCCCGGAAGCCTACACTCTTTCCTGTCTGGTCCTTTATGAAAACAGTTGTGTTGATCCCTGCTCTAAACCAAAAGAAACACGACACGCACCATGCCACATGGTGAGCAGCAGCCACGAAGCCCACTGTAATCGGATTTGGAAGGCATGGTCTCAGACCCTGAAGCCTTGGTCCCATCCAGGATGCTGAACTTGGACAAGTCCCGTAACCTCCTACACCTTGCGTCTCCCGTTTCCCTCCCCTCCCTTCCCCCCTTCCCTCCTTCACCTCCCTCCTGTCCTTCCCCTGTTAACTAGGTAGGACTATGATCTGCTTTGGACTTTTTACAGCTGAGTTGCGGAGTGATTCTATAAACTTTAATGTCCCCTGCAACTACAGCCTTGTATTTATTAATGGTTCCTCGTCGTCTATCGGCAAACGATACAGTGGGCAAATCCTTCCCAAACACACTGAGCTGAAGCAGCTAGCGTGACAAAGATAGTCTAGGTTGCCTTTGTCCTTCGTGGATAAGGTGATGATGTAACAGGTCATATGAGCCAGGGTAATGGTTAACCGGATCCCCTTTCTTGGAAGGGAACCAGACACGATATGGTCTGATTCTGCTGTTTTACTGACGAGGTTTTGAGAACCAGCGAGATGATGGGACACTAACCCCAGGTCACATGGCTGACATCATTTCAGAGCTGGGGACGCCGTGCTTTCTCCTGCTTCAGAACTTGGCACCTGCTGTCCCCTCACCAAGCATCCCCCTTGTCCATCCTCCTCTTCCCTCATCTCACCCTGTGCCCTCACCTTCAGCTCTCACCTCTAACCTGTGGCCTTCCTGACCAGCTCCGCGACTCTGAACTGCTGTCTTACGTCTTGCAGAATTGTGTGATTCACGTCCGGGTCCCCCACCAGACTGTAAGCTCCCAAGGGCAGGATAAACCCCATTTATTTGCTGGCTGTTTGGGCAGCACAGGATATATGTGAGCACAGAGCCTGGTCCGTAGTAGGTGCTCAGCGAACTCTGGCTGGAGGAATGAAGGCACGCTGTCGGATCTGGACCGCACGCTCCCGCTCCCAGCCTGGGCCTCCCGTCTTCAGTCCCGTCACGGTCTGGTTGGTTCCCAAGAGGGAACTTAAGGGAGGCCTGGCAGATGCTTGTGGTGGTCTGAGCCCTCGGAGGCTCTTCTGTCTGTCACGCAGCTGTATTCTCTCATCTTAGGCCTCTGGATGCAGACACCCACCTCTCCCAGATGCACAGCTGGGCTCCCCTGCAGGTGCTCCACGGCGATGCCGATGTCCTCTTCCCGGTCAGCGGAGTGGGCTCCTACAGCCCGGCAGGTGGGTGCTTCCTGATTCCTCCCTCCCTCCATTCATGTGCTTTGGCTGGAGTGTCTGGGTTCCCTCTGCAGACAGGAGGGAGCAAAGAGGCACGGGGCTCAGGGCAGGACTGAGGGTTTGGCTTCTCTTCTTGCTGACCCTGAGTGTTTGAGTTGCTCCCTCCCGAGGGAGGATTGGGCCAAACCAGCTGACAAGTCACGAAGGAGCCCCTGAGCCTATTTGTTTTCCTTACCAGTAGGTTTTGGGGAACTGGGCACGTACAAGCTGACCACAAATGGTAACCATTAATTTTGCCTCTTAGGGAGAAAGTTAACAGAACTCATAGCTCGGAAGGCCCCTGTACCCTTTGTAGCAAAGTGCTGGAGGGTCAGAGAGCAGCCTGCTTAGAACCTGCCGGTGGGGTGGTAAGCGTTTCCAGCGCCTTCCGTTTGGTTGAACGTGCTCTCGTGTGGTTTGTCGTTTTTTTCCTTGAGCTAGAGCAGGTCGCGGGGAGTGGTGGAGGTGGGGAGGAACGTGTGTGTGGATGAGCCCGGTGTGCCCAGAGGGCGAGTGTGCAGTGCAGCCAGTGCGGTGAGTGGCACGGTGCAGTGCTGGTGGCTGTCCCTGGCCCACGGCCCCCGGCCCCCCACCCCTACACAGGCACCGCCTCCCCCTCCCAGGGCCAGGTTTAAGAAACCATCACGGTTTCTGGACGGCTCAGGAAGCTGTTGACAGTCTGATCACCAGACTCTCTGTTGATGGACTGTTGTTTTTGTCCCAGGCAGGGGACGGAAACTCGCTCAGATTGCTAGAGTGCAGAGCAGGTGGGCCGCTGACCAGCAGCCCTCTCGAGTGGCGCTCAGATAGCCCCGCCCCAGGAGCCGCAGGAGCTGAGCAGGGCGGGTGACCTCTCCCGAGTGGCAGTGTCCTCCACGGACGCTGGGGCTCCTGAGCGTGCAGGGCGACGTGACTCCGTCTGCTGGGCACATCTCTCTGGAAGGTGCGGCTGCTGGTGGTGATGGCAGCTGGCATGTAGCAAGCCCGTGGAGTGAGCCCCAGCCTGGAAGGTGGCCCATTCGGACCAAGGCATCCTCTCTCAACCACAGCCTGGGAGGAAGGGCAGAAGGCTCCCCAGGCTGGCATGGGGCCAGGTGCCAGGCTAAGGCCCTGTGAAGCCTGCTGTCAGCCCTGCGGCAGTGGTGGGACCCCTGCTGTGGGGCGTCTGTGGACCGGGAGCTGGTGGTCGGAACAGAGGGTGCTCCCGTGTCTACCCTGTTGTGCGCCCCACTCTTCCTTAGGGGGTCTGCCCCATCTCCTCTTTCCTTTGAGAGGCTTTGCTCTTTCTTGCCACTCTTGACCCCCCCCCCCCCATTTGGCCTCTGCTGGATGGCCCTCCCGTACTAGCAGGAAATTCTTCCTGGGTCTCCACTGATGTCCCCTGGGGGGGCTGGGCTGGTGGCTTGAGCTGGTGTCTGCAGGCCAGGCCAGCGCCAGCTGCTGTGTTCCCCAGGGGACCACATGTGGCCCAGACGGCCAGTGGGCGGGCTTGGTTACCTTGCCAGGGCCCATCAGGGGCACTGCTCTCTCGGACAGGGTGCGTGAGAAGAGGCGGGGCTTGCAGAGAGCAGACGGTCCTGACCCAGCTCTGGGACCACATGACTTCCACCTGCTGACCCAGGGCCCCACTCGCCTTGTCTCCCTCCCCACCAAGGAGGCCACCGGTCGCTGGGGTGTCAAGGTGCCTGCACTTGGTGTTCGGTTTTGTTCCCAGTGGCCCCTTCCTTTCTCAGCTGGGCTCCTCTCGACTGTCAGACCTGGGGGTGAGGGCTGTTCTGTTGGGTTTAATCTTATGGAGCTCAGCGCTCTTCCTCCCTCTGTGGGCTCTCCTTCAGGGAAAGGAGCTGCTGGCTGGCCTCCAGCGTCCTCACGGGAAGGCGTCCTCCTGGCAGCTTTCCTGCGGTCCCACCTCTGCCTGTCACCCTTCCAGACCTGGAGGCTTCATCTTGTCACTGTCGTGGGACCCCGAGCCCCAGCGTATCTTGATTATCCTCATCAGAGATGCTGTGTGTGAGCCGGTCTGCCAACTTTTTAATTTACTGTAGTAACAAAGCTGCCAGGAGTCCTGGAAGCTGGTGACAGCCTCGGGGGCAGAGTCGCTGTGGGTAAGAGTTGCATAGGAAGACAAATGATGTGTGCGCTGCAGAAGATACTAGAATCAGAGCCGGGGGAGTCTGCTACCTGATTGGAAGGCCAGGTTGCTTCAAGTCCCTCCTGGCCTGATCCCCTTTTCCTTGGGGGGCCTTTGCCTGGGCAGCTGTGGGTGCACTGTCAGCATGTCTCTCTCAGACTGCTGCTCTTTTGCTCATCTCTGGCTGCTGTCCCTTCTGAGCGATACCCTCGCACTCGATCAAGGTTAACAGCTTATTCTCTCTCACTCTAGCCCGGGAGCCATTTGTGTCTCACGACAGCTTTGCACACAGAGGGCTCTACCCTTAGGAGACCTTCCCAGCATCTTTGAAAGTGCTGGTGGCCATGGCTTCGCTGCCCTGGGGGGCTTTTAGCGGGAGCGGGAGGGAGGCCCGTGGTGGAGAAGGAGGAGTGATTTGGTAGCTAAATCTGGGAGGGAGAACGTGGCAGAGGAAGGGGCTCTCAACACACAAATTATCCTTCTTCTGCTTCTTGGATGAGGAGGCTTTGTGGACAAGGGGGCCAGGCTTTGGAGCTGCGTTTCTGGGGTCCGAGGCTCGGAGAAGGATCACACCGATCAGGGTCACACGAGACCCGGGTGGAGGGTTCGCTTCAGTCACTCCTCTGGGCATGGCCGTTACCTGCACACAGCAGAGCACGTACACCGTCATCTCTCTGAAGCCACAGGGGAGCGCACCCCCGAGGTTTCTTTCCACACGAGCACTCGCCGGAGGTGGGAGGACACCCGCCTCTACCCGCTGCACGCATGAGAACGTTACAGCTCCTCTCCTCCCCGAGGGTCCTGGGCTTAGTGTTGGGTTTCCGCAGATTCAGAGTCCGTTTCTGAGGGCGTGTTTGTTCATTTGAAACCTTGGGTCCCCTCACCAGGTGTAACGCTCCTCAGCTCCGTGTCCCACCGCGGGGCCAGCGGGCTTCCTTGGTGACGTTGGGGCAGCTCTGTGGCCGCGCTGCTCCACTCTGAGGTGGTTGATCTGGGCTCGCGGCTCCTGGAGGGTGCTGGAACCGCCTGCGGTGTCAGGGGACTGTGGTGCCCACCCGGCCTGTGTGCTGTGTGGTCCCCACCCCTTAGGTGGGTCCTGTGCCTCTCAGGGCTCATGGTTTTCTGTACGCCACTGGCGGGTGGCCCTGCTCTGCGCCAGCACCGTGCTGGGCTCTGGGGGGATCCAGAGGTGACCCCCCCCCCGGAGTTTTGCAGGCAAGGGGGGGCCAAGGCACATCAACAACTCTCCCTGCTTCTGCTCCTGCCCCCACCCTGGCTGTTCTTAGAGCAACTGGAGGGATTTCTTAGGGCACACATCAAATTGCGTCATGCCCTTGCTCCGAACCCTTCTAGCGCAGTGAGGATAAAATCCAGAATCCTCATGGCGGCCCCCCAGTCCCCAGCTCAGTGCACAGCCTGATCTCCCGTTTCTCTTTAGCTCCAGGCCCCTAGCCACGCCTGCCTGCTTCCACTTCTAGTCTCTCTTCTCCTGCCCCCTGCGCACATCCTTCAGGAGGCAGCCCATGTGGTGGTGGCTCATTAAGGGCTCCTCTGTCCCCTCCTCTGGCAGGCCAGGTCTCACATTCACACTGCCGGAGACGTCCTGTATCCCCTGTGCCCTGACCTCAGCTTGTAACCGTGTGTGTGGGTGTGTAATCACCTGGCAAGTCCTGTCCCCCTGCTACTCTCTGAGATCTGTACGGGCAGGTCCATGTCTGCCTGGTTCCAGTGTGACCCTGACCCAGGCCAGAGCTAGGCACACAGTGAGGCGCTCAAGGATCCTTTGCCGAGTGGGTGAGTGGTGGGTGTGCAGAGTCCATGGGGATGGGGCATGCCGAAGGGAGCGGACATCTGGCAGTTGGAAAAAAATGTGGTCCAGGTGGAGACGCAGTGTAGGCAAAGGAATAAGGCAGGGAGTGCAAGGACCCGTAGAGGGAGAGTCACGTAGCTCAGATCTGCTGTGAGAGAGACCGTGAAGTGGGGAAGGACTCAGCTATGCCGCTGGGCACAGTGCGGTTCAGACCCTCGCATGTTAGCTTGCGATCTTGGGCAGATCACAAGTCCTCCAGGGCCATCTCCACCTCTGTAAAATTAAGGTAGTAGCACGCCCCTCAGAGGGCGCCTCGATGGTGAGTGACACAGCCTGTGTGAGCACTTGCTCTGTGGCCCCAGTGTGTCAGGCCCACTGCCGCCTCCCAGCTCACGGGGGTGTGTTCTGGTGGGACATCCCTGGGGCCGAGTAGACCTGGGATCTGAAATGCTGGTGGGTAATGGCGGCCTTTCCTCCAGCTATGGAGTGCTGCTGTGCATGTTGGAGTCCCCGTTTTTGCTCCAGGGAGAGGAATCCGACAGCTGTGAGTTGGATTAACAGGTGGGACAGGACTGCGGGGACCCTCTGTGGGAGACGCCTAGAAGGTATGGAGCCTCAGCACTAGGGTGGTGGTGGACACGACTGTGGACAAGGAATGGCGGATACGGGGCACCTCGAGCTCTGTGGTGGGGGGAGGTGACGGCCCCGTGGAGAGGGTGTCAGACGGGAGCGCTCTGGACAGTCGTGACCAGGCGGTGGGCCCTGCAGGCGTCCCAGTAGAGCTTCCAGGCAGGCAGCGAGCCCCGTGGGATGAGGATTCAGGATTGAGGTCCCAGCCACAGGCGCGTGTTTGGGACGTTGTCCTCTTCAACCTGCTGGCAGCTGGGGCCAGGACCTTGCTGGGTTTGCCGAGGGGGCAGAGGCCTCTGAGCTGCGATCCAGAGATGTCTTCACAAGGGAATCAGAGAAAAGGCTGTGAGGTGGTGTGTGTGCGTGTGTGTGTGTGCGTGTGCGTGCGTGCGTGTGTGTGTGTGATGAGGGCGAGAGCCTGTGGTAGGTGGGCGGCGTTCCAGAGCGAGTTGCGCTCGCAGTCACCGAGTGTTCCCGCTGAAGCATGCTTGTGTCACAACATGAGTTTAATCATGCGGTTGGTATTATTAAGATGTCGTATGGTAGCCGCTGGTGTTAGCCCTTCCCTAGTCAAGGAAGCTGAGTCACAGAGAGGCTAGGTTTAACGCTGGAGGCAGAGCCTGGCCCTGTAAACTCACCACAATGCTCAGAGGAGGGCAGGGGAGGCCGAGGGGGACACACTTGCTGTTTTCCTCTCAAACTTCTTTAAAAAAAAGAAAAAAAAAAAGAATAGCAAGTGGAATAGCTTAACGGGGACAGCAGTGTCAAAGAGACATTTTCTCTTCAGGGTTCCCTGAGTAGAGTCCCTTAAGAACTGGGGAATCTCAAGCAGGAGGAGGAAACTCAGATGAAAACAGGAATGGCAGGGAGGCGGCCTCGGAGCTGTGGGCCCTGTGGTGTGCCCCATCCCCCATCATGGCCTGGCTCTGCAGTTGGCCTTGAGAAGCGGGGAGTGTCTCCAAAGGGCACGTGTTACCATGGCTGACACCGGCCTTCATGTCACCATCCAGCCTAAGGGCCGTGGCTTTGCACTTTTTTCCGGAAAGAGATCTGAACAGCCGCTAATACATTTATGAAGATCTTTAGTGCCTCTAGAGATTATCTGTGGGCTCCCTTCTTCTGAATGCCTTCCCCACACACCCCTCAGTGTGGGGAGGCATCTTTCTAGAAAGCAGCAGGGCACTTGGTTTTGATGCAGGCAGACATGGTCAGTGGTTGGACTGTGCTGCCCCCTTGCGGCTGTCGTGGGCCACTACAGTGAGAGCGGTTTTGTCCATCAGAAAGCTGATTATTATTCCCTGATTCTGAGGCTGGCTCTGAATATGGACTTCACGCACAATTCCAGGTGGCTCAAGGTCAAAAAGGTTAAGTGGGAGGATGGGGCCTCGTATCAGTGACTGCTGCCACATCTGAGATGATGGCCAAAACCACGAAACAAGTAGCAGATTAAAATCCATTGTGCAGGTGAGGAAACATTTTAAGTCGACTGATTTAGCAGATGAGGCAGTGTCTGCACTGTGTCCTTGCCTCACGGAGAGAATGAGATGAAAACAGACAGCTGACTTTCTCTCTGCGACTGCTCTCTCTGCACAGATGCCCCCCTTGGAAGCCTGGAGAACGGGACAGGACTGGAGGACCACGTTCTCCCGGAGCCCGGCCCCCGGTACAGGTCAGTATTCTGGAGCCAGATTGCCTTTGGGATTGAGTTGTCTTGTTCACAACTGTGCGTTTTATTCTCTTTTAAAGATCGGAGTGCACCTGCCGGGTTGCAAGGTCAAGGCCTTCACGTGTATGTCCAGGTTTAGCTTAGATCATAGAACGTGAAGTTGCCAAGGGCGTCAGAACCTGAGAGACGGTGTTTAGCAAACTTCATTTGCATTCCGCCTTTACTTTTATGGTTTTGGGGGCCATGCCTGGGTGCCTCCTCTCCCATTATGCTTGATGTTAGCATTTGATCACAATAAGGCACGATTTGATTATATAATGTCTGAGCCACTTAGCTCTTCCTGTATTTGAGAAGTGCTGAGTCTGGCATATGGTAGTATGCCCTGTATGGGTTTCCTGCTTTTCAAACAAAAGTGTCTCAAAGGGAAACAGCTGCTCAAAGTCCCTGGATGTTGGGTGGCAGAGCTCAGATGGACACCGAAATCTCCCCAATACCCCGGGAGCCTCGTTACTCTTCCAGTTTTTCTCTCTATGCTTTTAATTTGGTACAAACTTGGGTGAATAGGGATAGATCCCATCTGCATTTTCAGCCTTAGCTCCGGGGTGGGAGTCCCTGATGACCCCGAAGCGTGCTTGGTGTTATGGACAGGGCTCTGCTCCCCGACAGTGACAAGGCCTATAGGTTTCTGCATAGTTTGCACACAGTCAGGGAGGACTGGGGTTACCAGGTCCCTCCAGGATGCGGAGTCTTTTTTGCTGTTTATTTTAGACAAATACTGAGTATTGATCTCGGGGACACACACAGACTTCGGCGAGAAGGCACATTTGCAAGTAGGGAATCCACACATGATGAGGGCTGCCTCCCGGGCTTTTAGCAGGTGCACCTGAGTACCCTTATACCTGCTCGGTTTTTGAATGGTGACGTTGTATATTTTGAGTGGCCGAGTGTAACTTCCTTCTGTCTGCCTTCTCCCAGTGTGGAAGCCAGTCCTCCCGGCCAGGGAAGCCCTCTGAGCAACCTGTTACCTTCCGCCTCCGTGCCAGAATCGATGACAATTGGTAAGTACTTTCTGAGTGTCCTCCACCAACACTGGGTGAGCCTTGGGCCTGCACATCAGTGGAGTGCCTTTGCCCTTGCTCCTGTGTGACTGCGGACTTCATGCAATGCGGGGTAGAGCCAGGTGTGTGTGTGTACCTGGTCGTGGAATCGAAATGTGGTGTTCGGAGCTAAGCTTCCTGAGCTACAGCTAATACCCGGTGCTTGGGTGTGTGCACGCTCTAGAGGACAGGCTGCAGAGATGGAGCAGCACTGAGCCAGAGGGAAACTTGTGTTGTTTAAGGTTTGGGGGTTTGCATCCTGGAAGGTTGTCAGCTACAGAGGAATTGTGCTAGTTGGATTTCCTTTGTAGCTCTGGAGGAATCCTTTTTGTGAGGAAGGAAGAGTATGTCTCTATGTTCATCAGACACTGGGACTCCTTCCATCTAGCCTCATGGTCCAAAATGGCTGTTGTGGCTCCAGCCATCCCATTCTCCTCCCAGGTAGCAAGAAAGAGGAAGGAGCAAAGGAGAGACTTCCTCCATTTCCTTAGGTAGAATTCAGGGTCTGAACTTTCTTAGGGAAAGAAATTACAACTTTTTTCTCTAGCTTTTGCCTGAAATGTACATTGCCTTCAGTTATGAAGGTAGAAGCAAACCATAGAAACCATAGCAGTTTAGCAAAATGGGTGATTTTGCTTTGTGAAAGTCACAGGCGCCTGTGAGAACCATGACATGAACAAAATCTCAGAATGTTGTTTCTCCTGGACAACAATGCGATAATAAATAATTCTATGTATTTCTCTATCACTTTTATTTTTTTACATTTTGATAGTTCTTTTTCAATAGAATCCATTTCCTTTGTAGTCTGGTGTGTTTTATGTGTTTTGAACTATTTTTTGAGAAGAGGCCCATGGGCCTCACTGAACTGTAGAGTGGGCCCAAACAGGTGGTACAGAACAGGTGGCCCCGTCCCAGGAGGTGCACACAGTAGCCCATCGGCATGGCCCGAATCAGCCCCATGGCCTCCCCTGGCTGCTAGGGAGGCAGAGTCCTGTCCTGCTCCCCAGTAGGGTTTTCACTGCTAGGGAAGGAAGAGCGGAGTTTGGGAGCTAGCCGGCATTCTCTGAGTGGGGGATGAAGAAGGAAGTGACCAGACTCTGTAGGGTGGGCGCTGTGGGAATGACCAGTCTGTGTCTGTAATGAAAGTGTGTGGTTCGTCACGGCTGGAGTTCAGCCGTGTGGTTGTCTGTAGATCGACGTATGTGGGACACCCGGGGTAGGAGAAGTCGCTGGCTTCCAAAGTTCTGTTACTTACTATTTCTTTGAAGATTTTATTTATTTATTTATTTATTTGTCCGAGAGAGAGAAAGAGAGAGAGAGAGCACAAGCAGGGGGAACGGCAGGCAGAGGCAGAGAGAGAAGCAGGCTCCCCGCTGAGCAAGGAGCCTGATATGGGACTCTATCCCAGGACTCTGGGACCATGACCTGAGCCGAAGATAGCAGCTTCACTGACTGAGCCAGCCAGGCGCCCCAGTTCTGTTACTTATTTACTGCTGTATTAGTTCTTACCCTGCAATGCGTTTTTTTTTTTTTTTTTTTTTAAGTGGGTGCACTTAAGAAAACCTGAATGCCTTTACTGGAAAAGGGAACTTTGCACGAGTATAGTAAGTGGAGAGCCACTGTCAGTTGACGGAAATGGCAGGTAGCTGAAAATTAAGACATTGGAGAGGACCCAGTATGGAGTCAGCCTAGATTTCATTGCCTGGCCCAGCTTCTGTCCGCCCCCCCCCCCCCCCATTGCTGGAAGGAGAGGCGAGTGACTGAGCAGCAGCACGAGGGGCTTGGAGATATCCTAGTGCTAAACTCAGACCTTTTTCTGGGGAGAAACCAGAAGGATTGAGAACACCCAGCAGCCCTCTTGTTGGGGGTCCCTGATCCTTTCTGCCTCGTCTTTCTGCATCTGCAGTGCTCTCTCTCTGAGTGGGTTACACCTTGTGTAGAGATCCCAGACTTTTTTCTGGCTCTCAGGTGTTTCTGCTCCAAAGAGCACTGGGTTTTGCCTTACTTAGGTTTGTCTCGTAAAGAACAGCGCCCCCGAGCTTGCGGGCTCGCACACCAGGCCTCGCCCTTGTCAGGGTGCAGGAATCTTTGGGCGCCCCAGCAGTTACGCAGCGGCATGCTTCCAGGCGGGGTTCTTGCTCCCTGGGGAGGCGCCCTCTCCTGCAGCGGACCGCCATGTCTGCTTTGTCAGAGGCTCTGGGGCCTCCTGGGCCACGTTGGGCTCGAGGAAGCAGCGGCCCCTGCTTCCACCAAAATCTCTGCCATCAGCACGCAACGGATGACCACAGTGCTGATGGTGGAGATTTTGGCTGTTCGTCTTGTCTGCACTCGTATATACCATCTTCCAGAATTGTCCATCTAGTTTTATTATTTGGTATCTTTGGCAAGTAGGGACCTACCCAGAGTTTGTCACATGAATCTCCAGATGTGTCACCACACCCACATCTTGACCCTTGATACTCTGTGTTAGTGGACTTTGTGGGCGTGATGGTGCGCTGCCTGGGGCAGGGGCTGGTGGTGCCGTGCCACCTGTGTGTGCTCTGGATGAGAGACCTGGGTTCTTAGAAATTTGGGGTGGAAGGTGACTTTGATGTGTGTCCGCCTCGTCCTGCCTCTGCCCCTGTGACATCCCAGAAAAATAAGAAGAGCGAGCCTGTCTGGGGGTCCAGGGTGTCAGCTGGGGTGGCCGTGACAGTACCACAGGCCGGGAGGCCTGAGCAACAGTCTCTCGTGCAGTTTCAGAGGCTGGAGGTCCAGGTGACCTCGGTGCTGGTTCCTGGCGAGGCCGCTATCCCTGCCTTGCAGGTGGCCTTTTCTGCCTGCTTCTGCATTCCTGGTGTGTCTTCTCTGCTTATGAGGACCCCGGCCTACTGAAATGCGGTCCCACCCTCAGGACCTCATTTAACCTTAATTCCCTCCGTAAAGGTCCTATCTCCAAATACAGTCCCATTGAAGGTTAGAGCTTCCCATGGGAATTTTGGCTGGTGGGGGCTAGGGGGCTCATTCAGTCTTGGGGAGTCCCGAGAATGTGTCCCAAGAGCTGTGCGACTCCAGATGAAGAATCCTATCCCAGCACGGGAAGCACATGGGCTTTGAGTCGGGAGATGTGTGACTCTGAGAAACCCTGCAGAGCCTGGCGGAGGGGCCCCAATTCTCTGTGACACAGAGAACCCTCCCTCATGCCCTGCCGGGTGCCTTCCCCAGCTGCACCCAGTCCTGGGTACGGGGGCCGCCCGGCACTGTGGTGGCACTAGAGTGGGGCTGTGTCATCCTCGGTGCTCGGGGATGACAGGCAGGTCCTCTGCCGGCAACCTTCCCCTCCTGGGGACCTCTGAAGTGGCACAGGGTGTGGTCCTGGGCTTTGTGGTGTATGTTCTTGTCATGAAGTGCCCAAGAGAGGTTGGCGTGGCCAGGCCCACATTCCCACTCTTTCTCCGACGCCCTTTGGTAGTTAAGACCACGCAGAGCCTGTTGGGAGGAAGTAATGATTTAGCAAAGTAGTGAAGACAGTTGGCGCTCAGGAGATCACCCGTGCTTCTGCCTCTGGGCACTTGCCATTCGGGCAGGTGTGTGTGTGTCTGCGTTCGGGGTGCGCAGGGCCGTCCGGCGGCGGGGGGGGTCTGCAGCCCGCCTGTTGCCGTCTCGGCCCGGAGGGGCAGGCTGAAGGCCGGCTGCCCAGTTCCCCAGGCTTCCCCCGGGTCTCAAACCTCTCACGGCCTGTTTCCATATCCAGACACCAGGATGCCACAAACGCCCGTTTGCCGAGAAGAGTATCTGCGTCAGAGTGGGGTTTAAGTTGTGTGAATAGCGCCGCTCTGCTTATTTATATTTATTAAATAGCCAATCTGCTTATTTGCATTCTGCTTTCTTAGCATCGTTTTCTAGCACTTTCCCCTCTTCATCTCCCTGGTCCTCCTGCCGAACGGCTGTGTAATAGTCCAGTTTACTGGGGATTTGGCGGGAGGGGATGCACCAGCCCGGTTCGATTGTTTTCTCACTGTCTTCTCTCATTATAAGGAAAAATGAGAATCAGCGCCAGCCTTGGAGGAAATTTTTTTTCTGCTCCGTGTTCCTTTGTGGTAAATTCTTGGGGTGTGGGGCGAGCAGGCCAACGGGGAGTCCCATATTCATGGATTTGTTCTCAGCTGTCTCGTGTTCCGAGGGACCGTGTTGCCAGTAGGATGACAGCTGCCGGTTTCCTTATCCTCCACCCTCCGTAGTCGCTAACATTTTTTTTTTTTTTTTTAGTTTTTTTAAAAAGATTTTATTTATTTATTTGAGAGCGCACATAAGCAGGGGGAGTGGCAGGCAGAGGGAGAAGCAGGCTCCCTGCTGCCTGACGCGGGGCTTGACCCCAAGACCCCAAGATCATGACCTGGGCAGAAGGCAGATGTTAGCCGAGTGACCCACCCAGGCGCCCAGTTGCTAGCATTTTCATGCATCTGCTACTTTGAGAGCCGGGAAAATGGCACTCAGAGGCTGGGTGGCTGTGCGCTCCCTGGAGGGGCTGTCCCCTCCAGGCCTTTAACATTTGTAACCTCCCCCCACACCCCAATTACATGGGTTGCTTATATCCTTCGTTTTGGGATCTTCAGCCCTCCAACCTCCCAACCCTGTTCTTCCTGGTGTGGAGACCACATGGGAATGGGGTACAGAGTGCTACTTGATGCTCCTGGCGCTGGTTGTGTGGCTTGGGGACGAGAACCCCCCCCACCCCTCCGTACTTACCTTGGCCAGTGTGTTAGGCAGCAAGAAGCCAACAGCCGGCCCCGGGTAGCTGCCAGGCCAGAGGGGAGGACAGACACCGGTGACATGGACAGACTCGTGAACTTTGCTGGTACATCGCAAGGGCTAGGAAGGTGGGGCACGGAGCGGGGTGTTTCGGTGTGTGTCATTAAGACAGGTTGGTGCGGCAGAGCTGAGGGTGCAGGGTGAGGGGTTTTGGCGGTGGATGGTGACGGTGGAAGCGTGGCTGGGCAGAGGGGAGAGTCGAGCCGAGGATGCTGGAGAGGGCCCTCTGTCTGTTCCGATCCCAGTGGGATCGAGCAGTGGGAAGTGGGGTGAGGGTCTTAAGCCAGAGTGCTGGGGCCATGGCCACTTGCTCTTATGGCAGGTCCTGTGGCTTCTCTGCTACCTCAAGTGTCCTCAGGAGCCTGCCTCCCAGTCCTTCCTGGAGGCCCCGGTGGCCCTTGCTTTTTCTAAGGCGCTTGAAGGCCTCCCTGGGCTGCACAGGCTGGGGACTCCTGAGTTGACATGGGTGTCCCTACTCCTTCAAGCTGCCAGCAGCTCCCAGGCAGTGCCCTAGGCCCCAAGCCCTTGCACCCGTCATGCAGGGGCATGCTGAGTGCTGCAGGAGAGCAGGGGGAGGACGGTTTCATGTTGAGGGGGGGTGCAACCCGGTGCAGCCACCCTGGGGTCTGGTCTTGGCTCCAGGGCTTCCTGGCTGAGTTTCCCTTCCTCTCTCTCTTTTTTTTTTTTTTGCCTCCAGACTCTCTGGGACCCTGTTCCTCATATGTAAAATGTCATATGTAAAGTAAAGACACTTACTTCTGGAGACCTTTGGGGGGGATCAGTTTGGAGCCCATTCGGCAGCCCCAAGGGTTTAAGCTGTAAACCGTAGTTAGAGCCGAGACCCTTAGGATTGTGGACCTGGTCCCTGATGTTCCCATCCTGGTCCTTGGCCCGTCCATCTTCAGGTAGCAGGTCAACTCACGAGTTCAGACCTGTCTCTGGAGCAATTCCAGTTTCCTTCAAGGAGTGCCTGGAGGAGATTAATAGTATGCTTATCTCCATCGTGTCGCCTGTTGTGACCCAGACTGTACTCATGTTATCGCTCAGTTGTCACAGCATCCCTGCAAAGTGGGTGTGTTGGCCTTGTTTTCTAGTTGGAGGAAACAGGCCGAGGGAGGCTGTGGAAGGTCTGAGTGCCAAGATGTGGTGGAGCTGGGGTTTCCTTCCTCTCCTCCTCCTCTGTTTCTGGAAGCCCCCCCCCCGCCCCGCTTCAGGAATGATTGGCCCTCAGAGGGAAGTATTTAGGTCTGCAGAGATGTCCATCTTTTTTTCTTTTTTTTTTTTTAAAGGTTTCATTTATTTATTTGGCAGAGAGACACAGAGAGAGAAGGAACACAGCTGAGGGAATGAGAGAGGGAAAAACAGGCTCCCCACGGAGCAGGGAGCCCAATGTGGGGCTTGATCCCAGGACCCCGGGATCATGACCTGAGCTGAAGGCAGACGCTTAACGACTGAGCCACCCAGGTGCCCCGAGATGTCCCTTCTTAAAGAAGCTTCCCTCCCCTGACCACACATCCCAAAGAGCTTGCTGGCACCACCCACTCTGTTCCTCTACGTCTGCTGATTGCAGGTTTTCGAAACGTTCCTGACCTGAACATACGGTCTGTTTTCTGTGTCCCCACAGGTTGTGAGTTTCTGGAAGATGGGTGCTTAGCCTGCTCATTCACTGCCTGCACCCAATGCCTAAAATCCTGCCTGCCATGGCGTTGTGGCTCAAGAAATTTTAGTTGAGGGGGTGAAGGAACGATCCAGTGTTGATTCGAGTTCTAACAAGCCTGAAAACTTTTATTTATTAATTTTTAAAGTTTTTATTTTTTTACTTGTGTGAGAGAGAAAGCGCGTGAGCAAGCACAAGCACGGGGAGCGGGAGACGGGGAAGCAGGCTTCCCGCTGAGCAGAGAGCCTGATGCGGGGCTCGATCCCAAGACCCTGGGATCATGACCTGAGCCAAAGGCAGAGGCTTAACGACTTAGCCACCCGGGCGTCCCCCCCAAAGCCTGGAAACTGTTAAAACATTTTTTTAAACTTAAAACAAAACACATTTTTAAAAAATTTTCTAAAACTTTAAAAAATGTTCTGCAGGAATTACCCGCAAGCCAGTCCCCTGATCACCGCTACATCTCTGGCTTGGTCTATGGCATAAGCCCAGGACTGTGAGTTACACGTGGGGGCAGGGGAGCGAGTGGATCTTCTATGTGCCCCACACCGGGGAGCAGGCAGCTGGTGCTAGCAGAAGGAGCACTAGCTTGGGGATTGAAAACTTGGTGCTGACACTGGCTCTGATAGCAGCGGGTCCCTTGGTCACTCTATGCCTCAGTTTCCCCAACTTTAAAGTGGAGGAGGCTGCCCTCCAGGATTTCTGGCATTTCTGACCGTCTGTCCTGGGAAAGGGGTCATCATCCCGACGTTCTCCTTTGCGACCATGAAAGAGCCAAGTCGTCGAAGTTGGGAAGTTTCTCGTGTCTTGCCTGCTCGGGCTTGTTGCTGTGTCCGTGCAGGCCTCTCCTTCTCTCCGCGCGGACGGACGGCCTCCTTTGCAAACGTCTTGACTGTTGAGCTGACTTTGCATGACCTTTGGCTCGGGAAGCTAGTAAGCATAAACCTACTGATGCTGACATTTGGCCCGTAGTTTTCCTACTCCAGGCCAGGTGTTGGCCGATGCAGGAGGCATGGCCGTTTGGAGAGAGGCAGGGTGGGGTTTGTACGAGTGCCCGGACGCCTGCGGACTGCTTGGAAGTCTTACAGAGTTGGGAAGGGCGAGTTAACCTCTGTGAAAGGCAAATGCTACCTTTGGGTTTGGATTCTGGGCGGCCAGCAGTCCTTATCTGCACGGTTGCCGCCAAGTTTCTCTCACCAGTGCTGCTTGTTGAGACGTATACATTCTTTACGCGTCCTTTGTTTTCATAGTATCCTGGTGTGGGTGGTTGCAGCTGAGTTGAGTTGTGAAGGCCGCCTTTTGGGGTGGAAAGAACACTGAGCTCAGGCAGACCGTCGTGTTGCCGTACACGAGCTCTGTGACCTTGGGCAAGTACTTTACCTGCTCTGACCTCGGTTTCCCAGTCCTGGAAAGGAAATGAAGTGTTAACCTGCTTATAGCATTCTTCACGAGGTCTGTGCAGTGTCTGGCTCGGAGCCCAAAGTATCTTGGTGTCGCATGTTTCCCTGGGAGCCGGCGGAGAGCTTCAGAGCCCGCGGAAGACCTGTGATCGTGTGCAAAGTTGTTTTCGTGTGTTCATGCTCACACACGGGTCTTCCCTGGGGAGAATTCCTTTGCTTTCCTTATTCTTCCTCAGAGGTTTCCGGACCTTGGGAAACAGTGAGGACCATGTGGATGCTTAGTTTGAGGTAATGGCGCATCGTGAGTCTGGGGCTGGTTATCCTTGCTGTGGGTCTTCCACGCCGATGTTCCTACCGGGTCGATCGCTGTCTTCTTACCCGTCTCCCTCTACAGCTGAGCAGTGGGCGCTCAGGCACGTTAGGGCCTGCCTGCGCCTCCGTATTCTTATCTGTAAAATGGGATGAATGATAGTCCACATCTAATAGGATTGTGAGGATGCAGTGAACTAACCCAGGTCAAGTCCTGAAGATACTCCATGTGAATCATACCTTGGTAAGAAAAACCGGAAAAACATGTCGCGGAGAGCACCTGGCATGTCGTATGTGTTATTGTTGTGAACCTTGCTTGAAGGTTACATTGCTGGCCGACCATCGAAGGCAGTACCTGGGCCTTGTTGAGCTGCCAGCGGGTAGACCCGATTTCCTGTTTCACTGGCGCCCTCCCTGCTGCATAGGCCGAGACAGTTCCCTCTGCCTGGCTCTTACTCCTTAACGTTTCCTCCTAGTTGAGAGGAGGTCAGCGTGTACCCTCTTTCTGTGAGGCTGTAAGAGTGGAAACGAGGGTCAGATAGGACAGTGGTTCTCAGTGGCGGGCACTTTCAGCCCCTGGAGGACATTGGGCAGCATCTGGAGACATTTTTGGGTGTCCCATGGGGGTGGGGTGCTGCTGGCTTCACCTGGGTAGTGGCTGGGGTGCTGCTCACATCCCACCGTGCACAGGACGGCCCCACAGCGGGGGATAGCCCAGCCCCACATGTCAGTAGTGCCGGGGCCGAGAGACTTCATGATAGGACAGGAGGAGGCAGCGGGGCTGTTTTCCAGGAACCAGATTTTATTTTAGACCTTTTTCATTTTTTTGACCACTTGCCTCCTGCTCAGCTCAGGGGATTGAACTTAAGAGAAGGAGGAAGCCCAATGAAACCGACGAAATGACGGACCCCAGAGAGCATTTGCTCTTGGGTGTGCCTTTGGGAGCCGCCTTGTTCCGTCATCGCAGCGGGATGATTTAGGGGGGCTGGTGCATCGGAAGAGCACCTGCACAACGCGCCAGAGTACACGACAGCCGGGTCATCGTCCCCATAGCTGCAGAGACCGTCACGGGCAGCACGTGCGGCTCCTTGGGGCCCAGTTTCCTGAGAATTCCTTCAGTTGGTACTTACTGGTATTCACGTCAGCCCCACGTTCCTTCGCTCCCGCTGTACGAAAATGAGTATCTACCCCTGAACTGAGTTCTTTGTTGGACCGGGTGATCATTTGGGAGCTGGAAGGTGGAAGCAAGCGGCTCCGCCTTCCTTCGGGCGCAGTGCAGGAAGGGCAGCCCTGCGGCCACCAGGGGGCGCTCCGGCTCTTTCTCTGCCTCGCCCGTCCGCGCTCTCCTGCCGCCGTGGGTTGCTGGGGTCTGGGTTTTTGATGCCCAGCGCTGGGGCCTATTTTAACGGCGAGGTGGGGGTGGTGCTGGCGGCGGGAGCAAGGGCCCTCTCTAGCTGGAGAGCACTGAGCATGCACGGAACGGTGTATCGGCCGTGAGGGCAGCGACGGTTGCCAGTGGCTTTCTGAGGCGGTGTAGGTGTCTGGCCCTGTTTCGCAAAAGGAAAATAGGCTAATTAGAAAATATTTCTCCTTCGTCATTGCTTCTCATGAAATAGGATGAATTATCCGTGGAGCTGTATTCATCATCGCAGTCCTAATCATTGCCTTCTTTTCCCTTTTTGGGGGCTTGGGGGTGGGTTGGGGAGTGGTAGGTGGTAGAGAGAGGTAAGCCCAGATGCTCAATGTGATTATTTCTTCTTGATTTCTCCTCACTTTTGATACCGAGCCGGGGCAGAGGGCAGGAAAAACATCCTTGGTTGTCAGTAGGCCTTGCTGAGCGGGTCCTTTTTTGTCCCAGCTGTTACTGGACGGGATTCTCAATGCGAGTGAGCAGGTCTGGCTCATTGCCTGGCAACGCGATTCCAAACATTCCGTAGCTTGAAGAGTGCCGTAGTAACGATTCTGATTCCGAGGAGGTGGCAAGGCCCCACGGCCAGCCGATGGCTTGGCCCAGGGCTGGACGATTCGGTTGAAGGCAGGGAGGGGGGTGGCCAGAAGGCCGCTGCTTTGCCTGTACAATGAGCCCCTTGCCCCCTTAAGCACAAGGAGTGACTCCAGCTGGTAACGGCTGTCACAAGTCCTTGAGTTGGGCGAGTTTCTTTAAAGGGGAAACGCCTCACTGAAAGTCACCTGCTGGACCTGCAGTCATGGTCTTGGTAGCTAAAATGTTCCCAATGGCATTTAGGCACGCCTCACTTCTCTGTTGATTTGTTTATTCCACTCACAAACCTTTACTGAGTGCCTCTCACACGCTGGGCACTGTTCTAAGTGCCGGGGAGTCAAAGGTGTGGGAGATCCAGTTCTGCCACGCAGAAGCTCGGTGCCTCAGTTTCCCCATCATGAAAGTACAGGTTACAAGAGTCCCAGCACCCTGGGTTGCTGTGGGGCGTTCACGTTACGTGCTTATGGCAGTGCGTTCAGCATGTGTGAGTTCTTGTTCCGTGGACCCTGCCCACAGGAACTTCAGAATCTCTTGGAAGTAACCATGGTGAGAAAACCCACAAGTGAATGAGAAATGGCTGCACGGGGGACAGGAAGGCGGCTGGGTCATGCGGGAGGATGTATTCTTTGAAGCCTCTGGGCACTGAGTGACTGCCCTAGTGCTCGTCCCTCTCCACTACCTGGAATGAGCCCCGCCGGAGCGGGAAATCCTAATCCGAGTGTCGGATCAGGTAGTCCAGCTTCCCCTGCTTACCTAGAACTGGAGGGTCCTCCAGCCCAGTGCGGGGTGGTGTCCGTAGTGGACAAGCATGACTGTTTCCCTGCTGGTGCCTAGGGATGGGGGCTGCCGTCCAGGCGGACAGAGGAGGGAAGGGCTGAGGGGTGGGTGTGCGGCTTTGAGGCAGCCTTGGTGAGGAGGGGAGGGCTCTCCAGGGGAAGGGCAGCCATGTGCAAAGGCTGTTGAACGGGGTGTTGAGGAGCCCCGCCTCCGAGCCCTGCTCAGTGCTGCGGGACACCCTGTGGGTCTGGAGGGCCTCTTCCCGCTGTCAGGAGGCCCTTGAGGAAGTGATGGCGATGCTACCTAGTCCTCCGTCCTCTGACCACACATACTCAGTCTTTGCAGGATCTTGAGGGTGGGGCTGCTGTTAGCCCACGTTATAGAGGGGAAGTGACTGGCCCAGCAGGGGGAGGGGAGGGAATGACTCACCGCGTGCATTTGGCCCAAGTAGGCTGTGCTTCAGCTGGCCTGTGTCCCAGGGCATGTTCAGGAGTCTGTCTTTCGGGGTGACCTCCTGCTTTTGGCCGGTGTCACTCCGCTGGGAAGCTTTCCCTTACCCATCATAACCACAGGCTGCTGTGAACTATCGGGACTTTCCAGGTCTCAGTATCATGCTCCTGGGTCTTTTGAGCCAAATGTGATTTTTGCCCTCTTTTGGAATTTCATCCTTCTAGCCTGAGGTCTCTTGTGTTCCTGCCGGCCCCCTTCACAACGCAGTCTCCTAATTGGTTTATAGACTTCTGGCGTGGGTGCTCTTGACCCTCAGCCAGGAATGATCCTTGGTCTGGAGGCTCCTAGTGGGCTCTCAGCTGGGCCTGACAGTGGCTTCTGTCATAGTCTGTTGTCTTTCCGAGCTGGCCTGGGCTCTTTGCTCAGGGGATGCAGCCCCAGTCAGTCTTGTTCGAGGTAGCAGCTCTGTTCAACCTGTGCCACGGGAGAGCCGGGCCAGCTCAGTTAGTAGAGATGTGCCCCGTTACCGGGTTTGAAGTTGGGGTGGAGGTGACAGGTCACCGGAGCACTGGGGCCCAGAGGACACGCCAGGCCCCGGGGGCTCATGTCCTAAAAGGGGGCGAGCACCCACCCGTGAGAGGGCCTGAGCAGTATAGGGGCAGAGTACTTATGCTCTGGCTCTGGCTCATTTCTTCCTTTTCTTCTACCTCGTCTCTCTCCTGTCCTGGATCTTATGTTACCCTTATTTATTAATTTTTTAAAAAGCTTTTATTTATTTATTTGACAGAGAGAGACACAGCGAGAGTAGGAACACAAGCCCGGAGAGTGGGAGAGGGAGAAGCAGGCTTCCGGCCGAGCCGAGAGCCCGATACGGGGCTCGATCCCAGGACTCCGGGATCATGACCTGAGCCTAAGGCAGACACTTTATGACTGAGCCACCCAGATGCCCCTTAAATGTTAACTTTAAAGAGAACTATTAAAATTGGTGCTGTGTATGTGAATACGTCTGCATGGAAAAGCCCAGAAGATGGTAATGGGACACAGTAAAGAGCTTGCCTTCCCCCTTGCTCCCACCGCAGCCTCCTCAGCCGCCCCCAGGCCCCAGCCCCTAACCTTGGTGGGGTTCAGCCTCCGGAGGGACACACTGCTGGACTTGCTCCTGGCTGGTTCTGATGGGGGATGGACAGGGCTGGCGGAGTGTCTGCCCCTCTCTCCGACATGGCGTCGGGTTGCTCAGCAGCACCGGGCTGCCTCAGGCCCCTGTGCCCAGTCAGCTTTCAGGGGCAAGGGATGCAGTCCCTGCTCGTCCTTCCCTTAGGAGCAGCCCCCTCCCCCGGAATCCCCTTTGTGGCCTGGGGAGAGCCCATTCTCCTTTAGGACTTTGCTTAGGAGTCACCAGACAGCTGCAGATCAGAATGGTGGTCTCGTGGGCAGTAGAGCTGCCTGGAAATTTGTTTTAAAGCTGTGAGCTGAAGGACTTGCAAGGATGTCAACCCTGAGTTCACAGGTCAGGCGGAGGCCCCATAGTGCGGGGTCCTGAGCGTAGCCCATGGGTGGGTGAGCAGCCGGTGGGCAGCGGGAACCTGCAGGGGGCTGGGCCAGGTTTGCCCATTGCCTCCTGTGTGACTCCTGAGCGGGACGTCACCTGCCCCTCGGGGGAGCTGTGCCCGAGGGGCAGAGAGATGGGGGCGGGAAGCTGGGGGCACCTCCTCCCCACGGAGGTGGTCGCTGAGAGACCCGGCATCTCTCCAGCACAGAGCCCCTGCCTTGAGAAGAGATACAGGGTTTGGGCTGTGTTTAGGTAGGCGGTTGTGGGTGGGTGACTTCCCTGAGGCTCTGTTTCCTCTTCTGCAAAATGGGATCAGGAATCTCTGCTTCACAGATCCGTGGACAGCCTTCATGAGATGGAGCCTAGAGAATGGAGCCTGAGTGTGCTGGGTGACTGGCCGGGTGTCAGACCCACGGCCCCTCTCACTGGTGGTCGGGCTGAGTTCCAGCGTGCCACCCTGTTCCCTGGTCCTTCTCTCGATAGGCACCTCTCCGGTTCTCCCTGAAGCCGGGAAACGGGAAGCAGCCATAGAAATGGGGTCCATGTGTAGCAGGGAGGTTCGGTTCCGCTCCTGGGGTGACAGGCCGTAGCTCAGTATTTAGTGACCCTGACTTGGGACTTCCTGTGTGCTGGTGGTGGGGGCTTGTGGGGGGCAGAGCTGAGTGTGTGTGTATGTGTGGGGAGAGCGCCATGGCCCAGGTGGGTTTTGACCTCTCCCGCTGAGTTTTCTGATTTATTTAGCCATGAATTCAGACCTTGGGGGAAATGAGGAGGCTTCAGGGAACAGAAACGGATGTAGCCCATCTTGGGGTGGGTTATCTCCTGCTGCTGGGTTCCTTCTGCAGAGCTCTGCCAGTCTTGGCTCCCAGTGCGGGTGGAGCCCTCCTGGCCCCCGCCAGCCCCTGCCCTCTTGTTCTCAGGCCTGCACTGAGGTCTGGGAGAGTCGCCCTAGCATCCATGCCCTTCGGGTTCAGGGCACGCTTATGGGTTGGGCTCTTCTGAGAAAGCAAGCGGGATGTCCAGATGTGCCCGAGCCTCCAGGATGTGGTGCAGACGTCGTGCAGCCCACTGCTCTGTGCCCTCAGAGCCTTGCTCCTGGCAGGTTCAGATGGGGGCTCGGAGTAGAGGAGCCCGGACACCTACCGTTACGGACCGCTGAGGCCACGGGGACTCACACGATCAAGGTTGTACTCCGAGCGCTCTGTGCCGTGGGCTCTGCTCTCGGCGTGTTCCGTTTCTTCCCGTCATCCCCGGCTGCTCTTCCCAGCAGCTCCACAAGGCCGCTGTGTCGTTACCCCCATCTTACCGACGAGCAGGAGCTGGGTGTAGGTGAGGAAGGGGCCGCCTGTCCTCACACAGGTGGTGAGTGCTTGCCGGGAGCGCCTGCGACCACGAGGGCCCGGTCCCCAGCCAGGTGTCTTGCTGCCCCTGGGTGCTTGTCACTTATTCAGGCTTTCATTCAACACGGTAGGGGGCTGACTGTGTGCCAGGTGCTGCTCTGGGCTCGGGGGCAGGTTCCCTCGGGTGGTTCTCTGCTGTGGGGGCTCTGCTGGGCCTTGGAGGACGTCAGCAGCAGCCCTGGAGTCCCCCACTTGAGGCCAGCAGCACCTCCCCCCGGTTCTGACGGTCAGAAGTGTCTCCAGACGGTGCCGGATGTTCTGCGGGTGGGCACCCCCCACCCCAGGTGAAAACCACTGCCCTAGGGGGGATAGCAGGCAACACGGAGCTTGTGTTTTAACGGAGAATTTCCGAGACCACAAACATAAATAAATCTATTGGGAGGCTCTCTCCTCGGAAGGAAGATGCAGCCGAACAGGACCACAGACGGCCCGTGACTGGAGGGGCTCTGTGGCCTACTGTCTGTGAGGGCCCTTCTGACGAGGGGCTTTCTGAGGAGTGGCCTGGCGCGGTCAGGAAGGGAGCCGGGAGCATGTTGAAGGAAGAGATCCAGCAGCAGGGACAGCAGGGCAGAGGCCTTGGAGTGCAAGGGTGCTGAGTGTGGCTTAGGCAGAATGAGCCAGGGGCAGCGTGACCGTGGGACAGAGAGGGCGGGGGTGGCTTTTTTGGTCACTCTGCGTGGAAGGGGACTCCGGAGCAGAGGAGGGCTGTGCTGGCCACTGGGTGGAGAGTGGATGGCGGGCGGACCGGGAGGCCAAGGAGAACAGCCGGTCAGGGTCCAGGTAGCAGAGCCTATGGGCTCTTTTGAAATTCAGCCCATCGATGTCATTTCCGCCCTAGGTTGAAAGCCCGGGCCCACCGCTGCCCGCTTCTCCCCACGTCTAGTCCCGTCCCTCCTAAACCGAGTGTGTGTCTCTTCGTCTTTGAGCTGTTCCTTCTGCTGCTCAGGCCTCCTCTTTGACTGTGTTTCCTGAATCAGCTTCCTGCTCGGAAGGGCAGGGATCCTGTTTCCCTATCGGAGCACCCCGCCGGGCTGAAGGAAGCGGCCTGTTCTGTTCTTCCTCCTCCAGGCCCCTGTTGCTTTCTCTTCTCGACATCCAGTTGCTCTAAGGGACTTTTCTGCTTCACGTTGCCTTCTGAGCCTTTTGTTCCCCTCGCTTCCCCTCGCGTTGTGTTTCTCTAGCTAACCACCAGATTATTGACCCCCTAATTAATTTTAATCATTTTATATTGGCAACGTTGTTGAGTCACAGCTGCCCCTTGGTAATAATGAAAGAGGAAAGTGTCTTAATGTGTCCTTGATTTCATTTATCATCTCTCCATGGTGTTCTTGTGATCATCAAATTATCGCTTAGCCCCAGAGGCCTGTGTGATCGGGGCCCTTCTGAAATTCATGGATAAAAAGATGAACTAGGAAAAAAAAAATCCCAAAACAGTGACCTCTGCTCACTTCAGTTTCCTGGAACTGGAAACCCACATCTAAGACTATCATTCAGGATGAGGCCACAGGAAATTGGAGTGCGTTGTCTCCATCTGTGCCTATGACTTGGTCCCAGCCCTTCTGACAGGGGCCCGGTTTGAAGAATCAAGGGATGGATTGGTGCTTGTGGGCACGTGGATGCCAGGAGAGTCTTTTCAAGGGAGACCAGATGTCGAGATCACCCTGGCTGGAGTTCTCTGGGGCCAGGTCTTTCTAAAATGTCCCCGCCACCCATGTTTACCTGGTCGTGTGGCTTCAGAATGGCTCCAGGATTCGCTTTGGGTTGAGGCCATCACTGTCGCGTGCTGCCGTCAAAGTGTTCTTTGTTGCACACAGAAGAGTCGACTCACGGATCACCATGAAAACTGGGAATCTGGTGCATTTTCCTGTGCCAGTCTTTGCTAAATGTAGTTGCTGGTCCTGGTCTTTCCTGCTGTCCGCTGTATTCAGAGCATCCTCTGCCTTCCAGACATAGGTCCAAGTGGCAGAGTACGATGAGGAAAGGAAACTGGAAGGATGCCAGAGGCTTGCCTTCTGCCACATCTGGGTGTCGGTGGGGAATGCCGGCCCGACTCCTGCAGGTGGGATGAGCTGGCTCTGAACTTGGACCCTCTTGTGTCTGAGCCCCGCTCCTTTTTGCCAGTTCCCGGATCATCACTATAGGAGGGAGGTTGAGGCTGGCTTTGGGGGTTTTGGGGAAGTCAGCCTCCCTCCCCAGAGTGTTGGGAACAACACAAAGGGCAGGTTTTCCCCAGTTAGTTAAACTCAAATACAAAGTTGACTGCTCTAACAACATGACTTGAAAAGAGCATTTTGGGGGGAAAAATCCATCAACATATCTTTAATGGAATTTGACCCTTTTAGTCTTTTTTTTAGAATTTTTTCTCTTCTGAGTAGCCCTGATAACTTAGAGCAGCAGATTTCTTTTTTCCCAGGTGATAGGTGAGCCATGAAAAACTCAAACACTGGTGACAAGTGCTGTCTGTCCGGGGCTCCCTGTCCCTTCTCCCCTCTCTTCCCTGAAGCCTTCAGATTCGTCGCTATGGTCCTGTCACACAGATGAGTCACCGTCCCTGAAGTGACGAGATGGCTCTGGAGAGACGAGTTTGCAGAGTCCTCTCCGTGTGGATATTAGGTTCAGGTGATTGAGTTGAGAAGTTGGGCAGAAGCTGGGGCCAAGGGACACCAACCGTGTTTAACAGAGAGCTCTGCGGTGGGCGCACTGCTTGGTCTAGCGTGCGAGGAGATGAAGAGCGACTGCTTTCCAGAGGCTGCCCTCCACCATCCCTCTGGGCGAAGATAGCTCCTCTAGAGGGACGGAACTCCGTCTCCATCTAAATCACACTGGGGAGGAGAGAGAGACATGGAAGCAAGATTGCCACAGCTTAATGCGCACTGCTCTCAGCAGGGCCCGGGGAGGTCCGGCTTCTGTGAATCTCCTCTGCTCACTCCCAGCTCATGTGGGCTGCGGGACTGCACTGAAAGGCTACCTTGCTAATGCGTTGGTTGATTCGTCAAGAAATGCGCATGGTAGCACACTGGGTAGGAAGTCACCGTGGCTGCTGTGACAAAGCCCTGCGGTAACGCTGGTTTAAACCAGAGGGAATTTCGTGTCTTCCCAGGTAGCAGCTTGGGACCTGCTTCCCCTTTTATGTGGCTGCCCCCGCCGTCTCTTACGCGCTGCCCTTGTCCACGTGCCTGTGACATTCACCTTTCTTCCAGAGGGGGCATGGCTCCGCACTCCCACCGTGCCTTCCCGTTCCCCGCACCACGGCTAGCATGGGTCCTGGGGCCGTGTCTCACTGAAGGAGGTGGGGCAGGTTTCCATTCTGAGCCATCATGTGGCCAGCTAGGGAAGAAGAGGAGAGGGGATTTGGGACAGCTGGCGCCCGCTCCAGGTGGAAGGTCCCATGTGACCATGGGACATTACTTTGGTTGGCATTAAAAAACTTTGTCTTGAAAGAATTTAAACCTCACAAGAAATGGTAAAAAATAGTAGATGATGACCATGTGCCCTTTCCCACCACAGTGTCCCCCAGTGGTGCCATCTACGGAACCCGAGTGTGTTGTCAAAACCAGAGAACTGACGTTGCTTGTGTGATCTCACCCATTTTTCGGGGAGCTGGTGTGTGTGTGTGTGTGTGTGTGTGTGTGTGTGTGTGTGTGTGTAGCGGTGACACGTGTGTGGACCTGTGTGGCTCCCACGCAGGTGGAGCTTACCCTTCGCAGGTTGCCCGCCCCCCAGGATCAAGTCCGGGATGCTGCAGGAGCCTTGGGTCCCTGCCCAGGCTTGAGCTTGGAATGTACACAGCTCGTGGTTTGCGTGTTTACCGCGTGGTTCCTTCCCTTTCTGCCCCCACTTCTGCCAGTAGATTTCACCAAACTGGCCATCCACAGAGCGGTTTCATTAGGGCGGCACAGTGCTGGAAATATCTTTTTAATGAGTGACCAGCATTTAGTCATTGGGCGATTTTCTTGTTTAAAAAAAAAAAAAAACCCAACAACAAACCAAACAACGTAACCTCAGTGGGAGAATCAGAACATCTCGTGACCTCGAGGCATTTTTTCCAAAGCATTCAGCTGGAGCCTAATGGTGGCTGCGTGGCTGCCTATTAGCAGTCCCGCCTAGCTCCACCTGCCCGCTCTGTTCACGCGTGCTTCCTGCCTGGCCGCGAGGCAGGTGCAGGTCCGACTGCTAACAAAAGCAGCTTCCTCTCTTACAGGGGGTCTTACCTAATTTTGGGAAGCCAGCTGCTCTCTAGTGGAAAGCCCAGCACCCCAAGACGAGGATGTTCCTGTAAGATGAGCATTCTTTTTTTTTTTTTTTTTTTTAAAGATTTTATTTATTTATTTTGACAGAGAGATCACAAGCAGGCAGAGAGGCAGGCAGAGAGAGAGGAGGAAGCAGGCTCCCCTAGAGAGCAGAGAGTCCGATGCGGGGCTCGATCCCAGGACTCTGAGATCATGACCCGAGCCGAAGGCAGCGGCTTAACCCACTGAGCCACCCAGGCGCCCCTAAGATGAGCATTCTTACAGGGCCCAAGATTTAACCTCTTCAGGTTCTAATTTCTTCATTTCTAAAATGGGAGTCATCTCACCTGTTTGGTTTCTTCCAGTGAATGTCAAGTTTCAGGTGCTTTGAGAATGGTGAAACTCATTCCCGTGAAGCTGGAGCTGGCACCGAGCGTGGAGCTGGGGGGAAGCTTCTCATAGCTGCCGCTCGTGTGTTTCCAGCTGCTTCTGGTACCGGATGGTGCTCTCCCCCCATCGCTGCTTGGGGGCGCCCCCCCCATATCAGTTTCTATGGCAGGTGGGAGATGGTGGTGTTAGGGGCCACCGGTGCTCAGTCAGTCCCGGCCCTCTTGGGGTCCTGCAGCCCCCACCCCTGCCCATGTCTCTTGCTACCCATCTTGGTATCTGAGCATTAGTGTCAGAGAAGACTAGTTTTTCATCTTCTAAGGTAGAACCTGGCACAGATTTCTCCAAATGAGTGGGCTCTGCCCAGATGCCCCAGGCTGTAGGCCGTGAGTAACAGAGAGGTGGCGTTCAGGGCTGGTGCCTCCCTGTTCAGGGCTAGTGCCTGCCTGCCGGGCCCAGCGGCCAGGACAGGAGGGTGTTTCCCTGAGCGACCCCGTGGGAGGGGTTGGGCTGCTTAACACACCCTGGTTTCCAGAAGGCTTAGGAGCTGGGCTTCCGGCACGCTTACTGCCCAGGCTTTTGGAAACGTGCAGTGAGAGCTGACCGCCATTGCTTCCGAGGAGAAGCTAGTGTGGGAGGCCGCTGTCAGGCCCGGCAGCCACGCTCTGAGGTCTGCGGCTCCAGCCCCTTTACGACAGGCTGGCGGCCGAGGAAGCAGATGGTTCACACAAGGAGGCGTTTCCTCTAGGGGCCCAGGGTTTTAGTAAAATGGGACGGGCACAGGGACTCCTAAAAAGACAGACCACACACCCTCATTCTCTTCACGAGATGGTGGTTTCCCTGAGCAGAGGGGACGCGGGCACATCCAGACCTTCCTCCGCTTCTGAACCCTGCAGGGCCTTTTTCTGCACTTGGGGCAAAATCCACATTCCTGTCAGGGCCTATAAAACCCTGCTTTTTTTTTTTTATTTAAAGATTTTATTTATTTATTTGACAGACGGAGATCACAAGTAGGCAGAGAAGCAGGCAGAGATAGAGGGGGAAGCAGGCTCCCCGCTGAGCAGAGAGCCCGATGCGGGGCTCGATCCCAGGACCCTGAGATCATGACCCGAGCTGAAGGCAGAGGCTTTAACCCACTGAGCCACCCAGGCGCCCCAAAAACCTGCTCTTTTTCCCCAAGTCCTGTGCCTGTCGCTCGCTCTGCAGCCAGTCCCTCTGCCCTGCATGTGTGCCTGATTGGGGGTCAGGGCAGGTGACTCGGCCCTTCCTTCCTCCTGGATGCGCCCCCCACCATCACCTTTCGGTTATCACCTTGCTTTCCCTCAGACTTGCCTGCCCACTCCCTCCTCCCAGACTAGTTCTCCTTTCTGTTCTTTCCCTCCCCAGCCTGTTGGTGGCGATTTCCTTCTGGGCAGGTCTGGAGCTCTGTGAAGGGGATCCAGCCCCACTCTGGCTAGTGTCGTAGGGGGCGCATAGCGGGGGCTCAGGAATGACTGCTCAATGAATGAATGATTGGTCTTGGGAGGGGCGGGCGCTGGACCAGGTGTGGGGTGTTGTGAGCTGCCCAGTGAGGGACCTTGGGGCCGTCTGGTCCCCGAGGAGCTGCCCTTCCTGGAGCAGGTGGCTGTGAGCAGCTTCTGGCTTGTTCTTGTTGGAGGCGCAGGGGCGGGTGTAGGGGGGTTGAGGCAGTCAATACAAGGGTCTCTTCTACCTGGCTCTCCCCACCTCCCGTGGTTTTAGGAGCTGTTGGCAGGTGTTTGGAAAGAGCCTGGATTTGGGCTCAGGGTGCTGCTCGGTTCTGTGTGGTGCTCATCGTGTGATGGCGGGCCGGCATCCGGGCCTGGGTGTGTGCATGGGGGGGGGCGCAGCGTCTCCCGTCCCTCAGGGCCAGGGTATGTGCATTGGGGGCAGCCCCGCCCCGGGTGCTGTTTGCTGGGGGGAGTGAGCCAGCTGCTTGGTGCCCTCCGGTCATTCATAACACCTGGTCCCTGCCTCGTGCTCTCAGGTCATTCACATAACACCCAGTCCCTTGCTCACCCCTTTTTTTTTTTTTTTAAAGATTTTTCATTTATTTATTTGACAGAAAGCACAAGTAGGCAGAGAGGCAGGGAGAGGGAGAATCAGGCTCCTCACCAAGCAGGGAGGCCCACGCAGGGCTCGATCCCAGGACCCTGGGATCACAGCCCCAGCTGACGGCAGACGCCCAACCCCCCAAGCCACCCGCGCGGCCCACCGCCCGCATTCTTAAGCCAGGAGAACGCTGGGCTTCTGGTCTGCGGTCTGAGTGCTCCGTAGAGATCCGGGGTGTGCCCTTCTCTCTCGGCGTTTCTTTGGTGGCGACGTGGCGTCCGGACTGCAGGAATCCCCGTGAGTAACTAACACGTGGGCTCAGCATTTGGAACTCCTGATACAAAGAACGGCCAGACTGTAGGTTCAAATAGAAGGGAGCTGCGGTTGGGGGGAGGGTGGAGGTCATTCAGCCCCTGGAGGAAGTAGATGATGGAGGCGGTGGTCCTCATGTTCTGTCCCCGAGGACCTCTGGGGAGGGGGCCCCAGACCCAGCTGCACTTTTGAGAGTAGGCGGGCCTTCCTTCTTTGGCTTCTTAGGTCTTGGGTGGTGGGATTTTGGAATATAGGTGAGGTTCAGTGCCTGAGGTCCGGAGCCAACAACCAAGGAAGAATTCTTGAGATGTCTTTGGAGCAAAAGGGTAGTTTATTAAAGCGTGGGTACAGGACCCGTGGGCGGAAAAAGCTGCTGCACCGGCGTCTTGAGGAGTGGCCGATGATATACTCAGGAGTTGGGGGAGGTTAGGAGAAGGGAGGTTTTTGTTTTTGTTTTTTAAGATTTTATTTATTTGATAGAGCGAGACAGGGAACCCAAGCAGGGGGAGTGGGAGAGGGGGAAGTGGGTTTCTCTCTGAGCAGGGAGCCTGATGTTGGGGGGGCTCAACCCCAGGACCCTACCTGAGCCGAAGGCAGACACTTACCGACTGAGTCACCCAGGCACAGGGAAAAGGGAGGTTTCAAAAGAGGTTTCATGGGCTAAAGGATGACCAGCCCACAAGGTACCAGAGGCCTTGCCGTTGTCAAGTTAAGGTTGTGTTTCCCCTTGCAAGGTGTCAACATGAAGATGGTTGGGAGACCCTTGGAAGACCATCACACATGTCTTGCCCAGGAGTGGGGGGTGGGGGGAGGATGCAGGGGGTCAGCCTCTGCTTTGTCCCCAGCTTGCCTTCTGCGCTCTCATCACTGGGGACAAGGATTCAGCAGGAGAGGAGGCAGAGCGTTCTGGGGCTGCTTATCTTCCGTGCAAAACCCCCAGACTCCGCAGGGGGAGGAGAAGGCAGAACCTGCCCGGAGGAGGTTCTCCCCTCTTCGCTCTGTGAGTCTTTTCTTCCTTCCTCTTCCCTGCTCCTGTGGGGAAGGCAGCCAAAAGAAATTTGGCTGTCCAGATTTGGCTACCCCAAGGGAAGGTGGTGGTCTCTCCTCTCACATCCTTTAGAGGATTTGATGTGGGGTGATTCTGCCCCAGGGCAGAGTGGGGGGGGGACACGAATAGATGGGGAGGGGGTTGGCTTTCCAGCTCCTCCTGCCCCCTGGTGTTTTCCCACAATCTCCTTTAATCCCCATAATGGCTGCAGGAGGGGCCTACTGCTCTAGCCTTTTTACAGGCGAGGAAATGGCTTGAGAGGTTAAATCCCTCACCTGAGGTGACAGCCGGTAACTGATCTAAGCTCTTCTGACCCTCTACCTGGAGGGTTTTTTTTCTTCTTTGTTTTGTTTTTGTTTTTTTGGCTATGTTGTGCTGTCTCCCAGGGACACTAGTCCTTACTGAGAACCCACTATGTGTGAGTGATTGTCCCATCCTACCAAGTACTTCATCTCCCTTAGTCCCCAAGGCCAGCCTACAGCCTAGGTAGTGTGATCCCCATTGTCCTAGACGGCGACTGGAAGGCTCTGAGAGCATCACTAACTCCATTCTCAGTGTTCAGTGCGGGGCTTGGGCTCCCGGTGGGGCAGATCCCAGAGAGGGTGGCAGAGGCCACGAGGGTGTGTGTCCTTACTGAGCTCGAGGCGTGTTTTCAGCGCAGGGCACTTGAGCCCCCCTGTCACCAGTGTAAGCAAGCGTCCTCCCTTCCTAGAACAGGAGGAGGTCGGTGGTCGGTCGCTGGCATGGCTCAGGGGCTCATTGCCACCATGCATTCCGGTTCTTTCTGCCCCAACCTCTTATCGTTAAGACTAATAGTGTCCTATTCATTTCAGGTGTATAATATTCAACCATTTCTTCGTGTTCCTTGAGATAATTGTACTCCTAACCCCCTTGATCTGCTGACCCCCTGCCCCACCTTCCCTGTGGCTACCACCAGCTCTCGGTTCCCAAGAGTCTGTCTCTTTCCCTTTCGTTTCTTAAATTCCACATGCAAATTGGTGCGGCCCTGGGGAAAAGAGCGTGGAGGTTTATCGAAAAATTAAAAGAAATACCATATGATCTACTAATTCCACGATTGGGTATTTATGCAGAGAAAATACAGACCTTAACTGGGGAGGAAAATACACCCCTGTGTTGATTGTAGCATTATCTGTAACAGCCAGGAGACGGCAGCTGCCCCAGGCTTCCTCAGTTGTTGGTTTTCGTCCCAGCGTTTGCCGCCTTGTGCTTGCGAGCTGGTTGCCGCTGCTCTGAAGAATTGCCTTCATCTTGTAGAGTCCACGGGGCTTCCTGCAGGACAGGGTGTAAAGCTGAACCAGGAGTGAAAGCGCCCTCCGTCCAGGAACGTCCGAGGCCTCTGATGGTTCAGTGTCCAGTTGCGCTTTTCTAGTCTGGCTGGTTCTGGAAGTCCTCCCGCTCGTAGCTCACTGGAGTCTCCGTTACCTGCCCCAGGGACAACCTTCCTTCATTCTGCCTGCAGTTAGGGATGACCCCTTGTCGGGAGGCCTGCTTCCCCACAGCAGCAGCCGTGGAAGAACCTGGTACTCGGGACAACGTGTTCGTGGTGTCAGGGGAGCCCATCGATGGCTGTTGCTCATCGGGGTCTTGTGTTCTGAGTGTCTCTTGTCCCTCCGCCTGTTTGGGCCTCCCTTGCCTTGACTGTAAGATTTGCGAACATCCTCGTGCTTCCCCTCCCTGCTGTCCATGCGGAGGCGGCGGGTGGGCGGCTGCTTAGCCGGACCGGAGTCTCCCACCCTGCGTTCGCGGAGGGCCTCCCGTCTGCTCTCCCATCAAGTCACCGCACTTCAAAGGTGGGGAAACCGAGTCCGGGCCGGTGGAAACCCCGCGGCTGCGCGGGAAGTCAATGGTGCCACTGGGACCCGGCGACAGGGAGCTCGTGTCCTGTAGAGCAGACCTCAAAGTGTCAAAGTGCGGGGCGGGACAGCAGAGAGCCACTGGACCGTCTGGTGTGAGATTGGCCCATGTCCTCTGCAGCTGCGGGCTTCTGGTTAATCGCAGATGATGTGTGCGGACTGTGCGGACTGAGAATTGGCCGTACACAGGATATCACGGCCTGGGGGTGGAAGGAAGCTGTGCAGCTGATGTCTTAATTATTTATGGGTGTTTCACATGCAATTAATCTTCCTTGCCCTCAGTTAACCCCACCACTCCGCCGTGCGTGAGGCCAATTGCAGCACATGTTGGTGCGGCCGCCCTCGGGGCCACGGCAGGCCGGGTGCTGCAGACCGGCCCGGGGCCCGTTGATGCTGTCCGCATGGGGCGGTCCGGCCAAACACAGCTAGCCGGCTGAGAGGAGCAGAGGACGGGGATGCCCGATGCTCTGTATTTGTCGGCAGGAGGCCCCTCTGCTGTTCCCGAAGAATCCCAGCCTCTCAGAGCTTGGCAGAGTCTAGAGGACCAGCCTGTTGACCAGCTCGTTTTATAGACGCCGACTCCGCCGTGAGATGCCTCACGCACCTTGGTCTTAAGCTGAACCAGCCCAGGACCTGGAATCCTTACTCGTTCCTTGTCCTGTCTCCCATCTTTGCTGACATCCTTTTCCCGTCCCATGTGTTTCCCGGCTCGCTGGCCACTTTGTCTCCAGTGCCAGCTTGCTGTAGGTCCCAGATGGCGGCTTGTGGGGTCGGACTCCATTGGTTGCAGGTGCCGGGAACCAGCTTCGGTCCAGGAAGGGAGTGTTCCTTCTCTCCGGCCTCCGGCGGCACCGTGGCATGTGGAGAGCACTGGAAGCCCAGGATCTGGTGGTCCGGCCTCCCTCCTCCTCTGCTGGGAGAAGAGAGCTGAGGAAGGGGGGGGCAAAGCATGTCCACAACCTCTGGCCCAGCCGACTCCGGCCAGAACCTGCTGAGGCTTTGCTTCTGAAAATCAGCGATGTTGGCCTTTTTTGGGGGCGTGTGCGTGGGGATGTAGACCAGAGCTGGTGTGGAGCCCTGGCCTCTTTCGGAGATGTGCCCCAGGCTTGGGGACCCATAGGTATCACAGGGTAGTTCTGGTTGTGGGTCTCCTTGTCATGTGGCCTGGGTTCCGGTCTGTGTCTCTTTGCTTATTGATAAAAAATGGGTTTGATTCTAGACCTTGCGTCACGAGACTGTTTGGGAGGCTTAATGGAACATTTTTTACAGTGTTTCACCCAATGTCTGGTATGAGGAGGCGTGCGTTCTGCTGGCTGCTGTTACTGGCAGAGCCCTGTTTGGTTTTCCCACCTGTAAGATGGGGGAGGACCCCACGAGCCCCACGAACTAGGGACTCATTATTGCTTTAATATAGCCCATCCTGGACCTTCGCTCCAAGGTTAGCAGTAGATACAAAATTGCCACGTGTAGGAGAAGGCTAGAACCTGGGGCCCTGTCTCCTGCGTGTCTGCTGTTCCCTTTTGGCTTGCTCCCTGTCGCCCTGAAACCCCCGGCTGCCTCTGGGGGCGCTGTGTCTCCTTCAGTGTCCCAGCGCCTACATGAACACCTGAGAGCAGGCTGGACTGGCTGATAGGAGTTGTGTGAGTGTTGGGGCACATACATACCCGTCACCTTTCTCCGAAGTGGCAAAGCTCCCACAAGCTTCCCCAGAGGAACCGTCGTGATCTTTCGCGACAAAGGACCGAGCCCTCCCCATCTGGCTCGGCGGCCTCGTGATTGGGAACACAGGCTCCCAGCACCACAGGCTTCCCCGTGGCCTGGCTGCGGGACCCCGAGCAGGTTATTTAACCTCTGAGCCTTCGTTGGCGCATCTGAAAAATCGGAATGGTGGCCTCTTAGACCTAGGGGGTGGTTGGGGGGCGTCTGCAAAGTTCTCTGGACAGCGGCCGGCCCCCGGTGGGAGCGTTTGAATGTTGGCATGTGCCCCTGCCACGTGCCAGGGCGTGTCCACCGGGGGGCCTGCTGCTGCCCAGGGTCGGCCGCGGGGTGAGCCGAGGAGTGTCGCGTGGGTACTGATGACCGGGTCCCACCCCTGGAGATGCTGGGCCTGCTGGTCCCGTGGTGTAGTCACAGCTTGGTTGGGGTGTGTGTGTATGTATGTGCATTTTTTTGGTTTTGTTTTATTTTTTTGGTTTTGGTTTTTCATAGCTTCCTAGGTGCTATGGTGAGTGTAGCCCAGCCAGGCTGGCACACCATTACCCCCCAGTATCTGCCATCATCTGCTCTGTCCTGGGGTGGCCGAGGCCATCTTCCCTCACTGTGTGGGTGCTGCCTTACCCTGTCTAGGCTCTGCCAGGACCAGGCCCTGGAGAGTGACATCTGGGGACGGAGGCTTTGCTTTTCCCAGGGGCTAAAGCCAGGAAAGCTGCTTCTGTCAGCAGAGACTTTATTCTCCATCCACACACATGACTTAGCACCAGGGCAAAGCTTTTGGACCCGTAAAAAAGCTGTGCAAGACAGAACAGAGTCAGGGTGTCCTCTTGTCTCTTCGTTGAAGGCGGTGCGTGAACGTCATGGAGACTGACTGGATCTGGGTCACTCCCCGGCCACTGTTTTCCAGAGAGGACCTACTGTTTTCTACATGTGTGTGACCTTGTGGGAGCAGAGAACTCTGGCAGCCCTGTCTCGGGAGTAGCGGGGAGGCTGCTGTGTGTGCTACCAGCATTGTGTTCCTCAGGGTCAGAAACTTCTATGGTAGGGACTGTGTTCTCCGCATCAGAGGGAGAGCGTGGTGTCTCCGTTTATCTGGGCCTTGTAGGCCGCTGTGGCTTCAGGAGTCAGGCCGGTAAAAGCTCGGGCAGGGTGAGGTCCAGCGGGAGAGGACGTGCTCTGTCCAGAGAGCTTCAGAGGGGTTCTAGCTGGGCCTCCTGCGCAGCACAGGGCGCGGGGCAAGTGGCTCCCTCGGCGTTGCGGTAGGATGGCCCATGTTCTCATGCCCGTGTGGGCACCTTGGTAGAAGGTACAGTCTCCTCACGGGCACCTGGGCACCTACTGATGGCGCTGTGGGGCCAGGAAGAGCAGGTAGGCCCTGCTTCCTAAGCTTTGCATTTATCGGACACCGTCTAATTAACACCTGCATTTCACTCTTGCCTTAACACCAGGCCCTTGGCTGGTTTCTGCTATTTCTTACTGGGCCTTTCTCTGTAGAAACACTCCAGCCCGTAAGCAGGGCTGCCTCCCCAGAGGAGAGGAGCACAAGATCCATGTGGACCACGTGGACTGTGGACCTGCTGCACCCCACGGTCCTCCCCACTTCAGGGGCGGCCATCTTCTGCCCCGTCCGTCTCCACTGCCTGCCGCACCCCGCGGTCCCCCCGCTTCGGGGGCGGCCGTCTTCTGTCCCGTCCGTCTCCACCGCCTGCCGCACCCCGCGGTCCCCCCGCTTCGGGGGTGGCCGTCTTCTGCCTCGTCCATCTCCACTGCCTGTCTCCTTCGGAGTCTGTTTTTGAACTGGATCTGTAGCGATTTCTTGTTTTTAAGTCTACTTGCCCTGAATGAGAAGGAAGTAGGAATGGTAGGAATTGACCATGCTGGGAGGTGAGGGCCTGGCTATCGGTCACACACATCTGAACCCCTCTTCTGTGAGATGCGGTGAGTGTGAACCGCTCTGCGGCTTCCCCGCGGAAAAGTGGTTTGGCAGTACTCCAAAAAGTACAGTAGAATCACCCTGCGACCCCACAGTTCTACTCCCCAGGTGTCTGCCCCAAAGATCAGGTAGTCGAGACCCTAACAAGTACGTGTACGTGACCGCTCGTGCGGCGCTGCTGGCCATGCGCCAGGGTAGCAGTGGCCCACACGTCCCATCAGAGGATGATGGGCGGAAGGCCGTGCGGCCGTGCGGAGGAATGAGGGCCGATACACGCTCCGACGTGGGCAGACCTTGGAAACCTCCCAAGCGGAACCGAGGAGGACCAGAAGGTCACCTGTTGGAGGATAGGCCTTGCGGCCTGGCCGGGAGACGAAATGGCCTGGAGCCAGAGAGCAGTCTAGGGGCTGCCAGGGGGCGGGGATGGGGGAAACTGCTGCTGTGCGGGTTTTACTCCCGAGGGGGGATGGGTCTCACGGCTAGAGCGAGGTTCTGGCTGTGCTATCAGGTGTGCGCTGGGCACAGCCGGAGGGGTCACTTTCACACTGGTTTCACGTTCTGGGAGTTTCACCTCCGTGCTTGATAAAGACAAGCCATGACTGGACCCACCCCCACCTCCCTTCTCGCCAGATACGTCCCTCTGTTCTGTGTCTTCTCCTTAAAGGAACGTTTAAAACCGTGTTTAGTTCTTAAGGCAGATACACCTCTACAAGCTAAATGCTGTGCTGACGGCTTTTTTTTTTTTTTTTTTTTTTTTTTTT